>NC_069071.1:103518964-103821040 GCF_025698485.1 Gossypium arboreum | reverse complement strand
TAATAAATTTTTTAAAATATTTTATTATTATTATTTTATTATTATATTTTTTAAAAAAATCGGTCAAAAACGGGTCGCTCGTGACCCGGAGGCGCCACATGTGGCGCCTGCTGCAGGGGCGCCACACCCTGCAGCAACTGTTGCTGACTCTGACTGGTCCTTTCTCTTTTCTTTGTTTGTTTTCTTCTTTGTTTTGTTTTGGTTAATTACTCAAACAAGATTTAATTTATATGAATAAGGGGTGCCAAATCATGCGTGAAAAAGCATTACATGGCAGAGAAAAAGTATAGGTATAGTGTGTCTTCAATTGTTATAATTTACTACTATTTTAGAAACTCAATTTTTTATTATAATAAAAGCAATTTTAAAATAATTGCATCTTATATCTTTTGATATTAAATAATTACATAATTTCTTTATCAATAATTGTGTAACTTAGACGGAATAAAATAAAATCAATATATCAATCTTAAGAAAGACATGACCTAAAACTACTATGAATGAATCGGTGGTAGAACTAGAGAGGTTGACAAGGGTGTCTGCTTTCTCCTATAATGAGAAATTTTTCATTTACATTTTTATAATTTATATAATTTTAAATTAATAATAGTAAAATTATACTTTAACTCTTTAAAAAATAATAAAAATCTAATTTAATCATATAAAAATAATAAAATATTAACTGATGAAATTATATTTTTATTATTGTAAAAATATATAATTTAATTTCGATCTCAAAACAATTTTTTACCTCCATTATTGGAACCAATTAAATTAGGCAAAAAATCAATTGAATCAAATAATTGATTGAAAATTTTTTATAATTTATAAAATTAAACGAATAAATTTTCGAAATCTTGTTTACACCTTGGTGGAAGAGCATGAAGAGGGTTTAGGTGTTATCTATACATTGAGGGTATTATCTATGTTAATATAATCGAGGTTTTACTCTTATGAATGAGGAAACCGTACAAATGTAGAATTATTAGATAAATTTTTATGTTTGTAATTATTTTAAAATTAAATTATTAATAATTTAAGATTATATATTCTAAATTATTTTGTTTAGTTTAATAATGTTAAATTTATTTTGTTCAATATTTTGCTATAAATAATTTGTAACTGTAAAGAAAATAATTTAGAATTTTTAGAAGTCAAGAGACTAGAAAATTGAAAGTAAAAGAGATTGAGAATAAAAATTAGAAAAGAGAATGGAAAAATATGATATTGGTGAAAGTAGTATTAGAGTTTGAGGGTAATAAAATTTGTAAATATTGGTGCAATAAAATTAATTTCTAAAATGGTATTTTTAGTAATGTATTATTGTATTGTGATTTTTTATAATGTATTTTAAAAAGTATTTTTATAGCTATTTTATTAGTAATTTATGATTAGTTTATATAGTGGTTTTATTGGTTTTTCACCTATTTGGTATAAAAATTTATTATATACTGAAAATAGATTTTAATAAAATACGGGTTGAGCCTCCTAAGAAGGCACCACATGTCGCGCCTACCTGACAAGCTCAACATGTCGCGCCTATCAGGTAGGGGCAACATGTGGTGCCTCCTCATTAGGCGCAACCCATTTCCCCTATATATACCCCCTCCCCGGGAAAGCATGAGCAAAAAAACTAGTAAAAAAATTAGTAGATGTAAAAGGAGAGAAAGAAGAAGAAAAACAAGGTATTTTAATTTATTTATTTTTAAATAGAATGTAGAAATTTGTTAGAAATTTTATTATTTAATGTTATTTTGTTAGATAAATAATTTTGTTTGCTAGGTTTTGAATGAAAAATTTTGCATCAAAAATTTTGAAAATTGTGAGAATTTTGAACTTTTTTTAACAGATCTAGTATTGAAGATGGAGAACAAATTTTTCGTATGCGTTTATTTCGATGGAGAAATTTTGACAACAAGCGTCGGATGTATATTTGAATGCATAAACAAGTTGCAATGAGATTTAATAGAAATATCTCGTTTGATGATATGAAGAAAAAAATTAGTGAAAAAATTTATAGACGTTATGGAAGAAGAATCTCAAAAATTTTCTACAAGTTTCCAGTTTCGATGGATCCCATAAAATTTACGAAATGGAACTTGTAGAGCGATGAAGATGTGGAGACAATGGTCGCTCTTTTTCGCCATAGCAACCAAAATGCACCGATTCACTTATTTCTTGAGTTAGCTATTGTGGAGTCAACAGAAGATCCAACTCCATTAGGTGAAGAAGATGGACCTCAAGAGCCGTGTACGGTGGTTCCGATATCATACGTTGGTAGTCAATCAACTACACATGGGATTGACATTGATCTTAATGCTATACCCGATACTGATGTGGGTGGTGATGATGTATACCGAAGTAGTGATCCTTCTGATTATGAAGTCGATATTGATAGTGATCCCGACGTGGATGATGTCCCAGATGATATTGACGATGAAGGTGTGAACGAGGATGGAAATATTAATGCGTCTTTAGTCGGGAACCAGATCCGTCGTATTGTGATACACAATAATCCTGAGGCACACATGTCTCGGATAGACCCCGATGCGGCGCATGCAGCCGAGTTCCCGGAGTACCCTGAGATACTACCTGCTCACCAGATGGCCATATATTCTGATCCTGAGGAGTTGTTCGTGGGCCAGAGATTCGAAAGTAAAGAAGAGTGCGTATTTGCCATTAAGCGGTATAGTATGAATATATCAGTAGACTACAAAGTCGTCGAGTCTAAACCGACATTATATATTGGAGAGTGTTGGAAGTCGGCGAAGGTCGCAAGTGGCGGATCGAAATGCATTTATCCGAAGTCTCGGATGTGGGAGATACGAAAATTTGTTCAGCCTCACACATGTACTTCAACACGAATGACAGAAGATCATCGAAAACTTGATTCGAAAACTATCTGTACATGCATCATGCCAATGGTTGAAGACATGCCGACCATTAAAGTTTCGGTATTAATTACCGAAATGCAGGCACGATTCCAGTATCAAGTATTATACCGAAAGGCATGGATAGCTAAACAGATGGCAATGGAGCAATTATACGGAAATTTTGATGCATCGTACAATGAGTTACAGGGATGGATTGCAGCAATGAGGGAGTACATACCAGGGACTGTCATTGAGTTGCAGACACGACCTTATTATGGCCCGGATGAGCAACGGCAACCGGGTAAAAGGATTTTCCAACGGATGTTTTGGACATTTGATCCATGTGTGCGTGCATTTCCCCACTGTAAGCCATTTGTGCAAGTGGATGGGACATGGCTATACGGTAAATATACACAAATCTTACTTATTGCGATTGCTCAAGACGGGAACAGGAACGTGCTACCGATTGCATTTGCCATCGTAGATAAAGAAAACATGGAGTCGTGGGAATTCTTTCTTACAAATCTGCGGAGGTATGTAATTAGTAATGATAATATTTGCATCATCTTCGATAGAGGAAAGGATTAATTGCCGCCATTAGGCGTTACGGTGTACCATGGAGATCCGCTATCGCATACGGCACATTGCGGCTAACTTTCATCGAGATTATAAGAATGCAGATTGGAAGAGACAAGTTGTGAAAATGGGTAAAGAACAACCTTATCATTTCAATATATAACATACATTTTTTTATGGCGAGACTGTAACTTAACTTATATCGTCTTAATACATACACGACTTACGAGCTAGAACCACACATTTTTTAGCAGAGGATGACTCGGCTTGAGAGTGACATGGAAGGTCAGACGAACACATCATTCCGACAATGGTTGGGTAGCATGGAACCATGGCAATGGGCTCAAAGTTTTGACGAGGGCTTTCGTTACGGTCAAATGACGACAAACTTGGTGGAGGGATTAACGCGTGTTGTTAAAAACGCGACATCTTCCGATTTCATCTGTCTTCTCACTACATTCTATAGGTTGGCTACATTGATGCCAAGAATGGGTCAACAACAAGTCAACCAGATGGAGGCAGGACACGTGTTTGTCGAACATGTCAGGGATGCAATTGTTGCAAACCGTCGGATGGCGAGGTCGATGAACGTAGAAGTATATTCACGACGTAATGAAACGTTTCGCGTTACAGAGACCATCGGTCGTCGACCCGGTATTCCACCTAGGTCATACGGGGTTGATCTCCGAAATAGACGGTGCGATTGTAGGAGGTTCCAAACACTTCATTATCCTTGTGCACATGTTGTGGCAGCTTGTGCTAAGGTCTCGCTCAATGTAGATCAATTTATCGATGAAGTGTACACACTTGAACGCACGTTGCGTGTATGGGAGAATGAGTTTCCCGTGCTTCCTGACCTATCTACTTGGGAGATTCCTCAAACGACCTTTGAGCTTATCCCAGACAAAGGCTTGCGTAGGAACCCGAGAGGTTGTCCGTAATCATCAAGAATCCGTAACGAAATGGACATTAGAGAGAAATCCGACGGGAAGCTGTGTAGAGTATGCAGATTAGCTGGTCACAATCGGAGTAACTGCTCACTCCGAAATTACCAAACTGGACAATCATCGCGATCAGATAGAAATTAAGATGTTATTCATTACATGTTGCTTATTGCATGTTGAAAGAACAATTATTGCCTTTTTAATTCGTATTATGTTTTTCAAGTAAGCAATATCCAGAATTCGCCCTCAAATTCGATAATAAATTGCCAAATAAAAAAATTGATAAATATAATGCAAAAAATAATTTACATAAAAATAAAGTAATTTACATAAAAAATAAAGTAATTTACAATACAAAACCCCTTAAAATTGATGGTTTGATGGTGTGGTTCTAGGGGTATATCTTTGTGGAGCTTGACGTTCACGTTGTGGGCGACTACGATGATCAACGTTCTCTTCATCCATATGTATGGGTGTAGAGAACGACTCAAATGCCTGTGATGAACTCGAGTAGGGGAGTAGAGAACGGCTGGATACTGGTAGGGAGTAGAGAACGACGCTGGATATGGGCCAGGGGGAGAAGAGAACGGCGACGGATACGACTCTGGAGGAGCAGAGTACGATGGTGGATATGAGCCAGCAGGAGTAGAGTACGGTGGTGGATATGAGCCGGAAGGAGCGGAGTACGGTGGTGGATAGGAACCGGAAGGAGCGGAGTACGGTGGTGGATAGGAGGTAGAAGTAGTAGAGTACTGATGTGGTAGGGGGCTGAAGGTATCAAAATCTGAATAATATCCGTGGGCTGAAGAGCCCGAGAAATAGTCATTGCCCCCAAAATCTGGATAATAAGAGCTACTCCCGGAGTGTAGCTCGGATCTGCTCCGGCCTGCTCGGCCCGGCTCGGCTCTACTTCCGGCGCTGGTGCATGATATGGATCTGGAAGATGTTGCCCAATTCGTGTCGTATGAGGGGGGACAACCATCGACCGCCCACCAAATAAAAATGGTTTCCCCTTCTCATAGTACCACTGTAAGTACTGTGGCGAGGGTCGCAGATCCAAACAACGATGCATCTAAGGTACCCTACTAAACCGGTTGTTTCACATCGTAATATATTCTGAATGCTCATCTCCCCAATCAGTTCCATGCCTCCTCCTCCTAGTCATGCAATGTAGCTGTTCATTCAATCTTACTGGCTGTGTCAGGATATATTGTATACAACCAAACTGTCGGAGTACTCGATCGCCATGGTACCACTCCACCGTTTGAAACTGGATAAGGGGTGCGCTAATGCACCATAGGTGTGAGTGGACGTGGGCATACGATGGAATAACAGCTGTAACTTCAAGAACAGAATATGGCATCCAAATGAACTGCACAGTTCATAACATTTTTATATTAACGCGGGTTAAGTGAGATAAAATAATAAAATAAAAATAATATTAGAAAAACTTACTCCCTCTCCAGAATGATTCTCGATCATCAGACGGTATATCGGAACCGTGTATGACCTCTCAATACCCGGATTCGTGCTCCATCTATGAAAATAAATTGTTAGAATAATATAATCCGAAAAAGAGACAATTAATTGTCAGAACGCTTAAAGATTCATCACCGTTAACGAGTGGAAATACATATGATTGGTGACTAATGGATGCCAAGAATGGCATCCGATAAAGCGCCCACGACTGCAACAGTATAAGGCATCCACCTATGTCAACCGCAGAGGCATCTGTCGTCCGACAAAGTTCGCGGTACAAAACAGCTAACACTGCGGACCCCCAACTGTATGAACGTGTGTTATGCAGATTTGATAGCAGCGGTAAGTACATCAGGTGGACTTCACTGCCGTGTGTATCCGGCATGAGTACACCTCCTATAAGGTGCATAATATAAGCTCGCGCTGCCTGCATAACCTCTAATTCAGTGGCAGTACTAGGCAAATATTCAAAATTGGCCTTTAGCCATGAAAACCTCAAGGTTTGAAATTTTCCCTCACTTGGCGAGCGTCCAAGTAAGTCATAGCAAAGGCGAGCCGGCCTGGAAATCAAACTTACGCCCGTGACCGCATTCCCATCGATGGGGAGCCCCAGCTGTAGTGCAACATCCTCTAGAGTGATGGTGCACTCCCCACACGGCAAATGAAATGTGTGGGTCTCCGGACGCCATCGCTCGACTAAGGCAGAAATCAAGTCATATCGTAGACTAAAAGTCCGGATCAATGTCACGATCCGAACCCGCTAACTCTAAGAACGGTATTAGGCGTTCATTCGGTTGAAACCCTACACTATGAATACGGGCCTTCAATGCGCGGTACTCGACGACATTATTATATTAACGAAATAGTTAATACAATAGAATTTCATTCAACAAATAATGTAATGTGAATATCAAATAAAAATTTCATTACCATCTCATTAATGTTACTTGATATGTGATTAGTATTATCAATCAATGAATCCATTTGCCACAAATCGCAATTAAAATTATATAACAACAAATTTAATCAAAATTTTAATCAATCAATAAAAATTATCAAATAAATAATTCAATAAATTAAATTTACATTATATAAAAATTACATTAAAAATCACACTACACTAATACACTAATAAAAAATAATTTTATTGCACAACCATTTTAAAAATTAATTTTATAATTCCCCATCATTTATATACAATAAAAATAAATATAAATTATCTAAAGATTAAAAACATATGAATTAAAAATAATTGAAATTGAAACATTCCTAAGTAGTTTCTTTCACGTAACCTATAAAATTATATAACAACAAATTTAATCAAAATTTTAATCAATCAATAAAATTATCAAATAAATAATTCAATAAATTAAATTTACATTATATAAAAATTACATTAAAAATCATAAAACACTAAACTATAAACACTAACAACTTATAATTATTAATTACTAATACAAAACAACTATAAAATTATTTTCTTAAAAAATATATTTCTAAAAAATCATAATACAGAAAAATCACTAAAATACATTATTAAAAAATCACAATACACTAATACATTTTAAAATTAATTTTATAATTTCTTATCATTTACAAAAACAATTCAATTCAATCCGTCTTTTCTATTTTTTCTCAATCTCTTTTACTTTCGATTTTCTAGTCTCTAAACTTCTAAAAATTCTAAATTATTTTCTTTATGGTTACAAATTATTTATAACAACATATTTAACAAAATAAATTTCTCATTATTAAACTAAACAAAATAATTTAAAATATAATCTTAAATTACTAATAAATTAATTTTAAATTAATTACTAACACAAAATTTATCAAATAATTCTAAATTACAAATAATTTAATTTTAAAATAATTATAAAAATTTAACTAACCTTTTTTTTTATTTCTTCTTCTTTCTTCTTCTTCTTCTCTTTTTTTTTTTCTACCTTTGCTCTTCTTTGCTCCTGCTTCTAATGCAGGAAACATTGTGGGGAGACCTCATATGGGGTTTCAAAATTTATTTTTAATAAAATTTTAACCTCCCCAGACATGACAAATGACTGTGGGAAGGGACATGATGGGATTGATGCTACAGGGTGTGGCGCCCCTGCAGCAGGCGCCACATGTGGCGCCTCCGAGTCACGAGCGACCCGTTTTTGACCCGATTTTTTTTTTAAAAAATATAATAATAAAAATAAAAATAATAAAATATTTAAAAAAATTTATTAATAAAATAATATGTCGCGCCTGTTAGGTAGGCGCGACTAAAAAAAGTAACCTATTTCGGTAAATAATCTATCTGACAACCTATTTTCGTATATAATAATTTTTTTTATATTAGATTTGTAAAAAACCCCCTATTCTCATTAGAATACTGTTTGCTATGTCTCTACAAGGCTTACACTGTAAGGAAAGCGACAGGCATTTGTCTAAAACGCGGAGAGACAAAACAAAAGGGGATAATGGACTTTGTCACCGACCCTTTTGCCTATGCCCTCACAGCTGTGCCCGAAAGAAATGAGAACATTAAAACAGGAGCTTTTCTTTTGACAGTGGGATTGATAGATTTGCTAGTGAAAGTTGGGTTAGGGGTGCAAAGTTTTGGCCCTTTTAGGGGAACCTTCAACTCACTTTCCGTTCCCCATGTTTTTGCATTTTCAGATTTTGTCTTGATTAGTCTATTAAAACAAAATAAATAATAAGTCAACTTCAATATAAATAATTTCATGTTTATTTTAATAGGTTGCCACGTGTGCAAGTGAAAAATAAAAATCTAATAAAAGATGGGAAGGTTATAGATAGTTTAGTCTTTTGTAAAAAATAGTAAGTACGTATTACTAATTAGAAAGGAGAATTCTGGGATGGCAGTTGATCCACCCTTGAAATTTGGTGAGATTTGTCTCAATTATGGACCCAAAGAAACTATTAAGTGAAAAGGGAAAATGGATGAAGGTGATCAAGATTGCTTGTTAATTAGTGGAAACATATAGAACAAATTCTAAGCAAAGCATATTGCCAAAACTTGAACAGCTATGGTGGGCTACAACCAAAAGAGAGCTTCTTTAGCTGTACAAATGACTATATGCAATTATATTTCTATTTATCTTTTTCAGAATCAACCTTAATTTTTTTTACACATTGTAGTAATGTTATTTTTCCAATATAATTACAAGATCCTAAGTCATGTTTTTGAGTGTCATTTTTTTTTTCTAAAAAGAATGAAATCAAAAACAACTTTGGGTAAATTCAATGTCCCAAAATTCCCCCTGCGAGGATCATTGCTCACACTAGAAATTATGAGTTGGATCCACTGAGTACCTTTAACCGTCCATTAATCTCAAATTAAACGTAAAACTTTGGCATCATAAGTTGGGTTAATGGATTCCTAGGTGGACACCACTTGTAGAGAAGACAACAATATATGAATGCAAAGCTATCGGATCCAGCTGCCTGGAACTTGATGCTTCATCTTTGTACCTTTTGGGTCAAAGTCAATCCAAAACTGTTCCTGCTTGCTCACACTTTCAATGCTCCTCTTAAATGTTTTGGCAATAGAAGCTGCGTTTAGCCGAAAGTTGTGCCTTTGGGTTCTGACACAAACTTAAAAGCTCCTGAATTTGAATCTATGAAGGTGTACCTACATGTAAACAATTTCACGATATGACTCATATTCTATAAGCTAGATCGGGTCATGAAAGGTAACACAACTTAAAAAAATAAAAAATCCTATAAATACTAAGAAAAAACAATTTCGGTTTATGTTCTTACCACATCATCCTTGTATAGCACTGTAAACTTATTTGACTAATTAGGGCGGCGTTATGCGGTTCACTTCTACTGAAAGGAAAACAAGGAAAGTCATGGAACAGTCAAGAGCCAGTTCATGGCAAGATGCCTCATAAAATAGAAAATGAAGCGTAGAAGGTGGCATTTTTTGGTC
Source organism: Gossypium arboreum (assembly GCF_025698485.1). Taxonomy (NCBI): domain Eukaryota; kingdom Viridiplantae; phylum Streptophyta; class Magnoliopsida; order Malvales; family Malvaceae; genus Gossypium; species Gossypium arboreum. Next base: position 103,811,228 of record NC_069071.1, on the reverse strand, counting down.
CCATGTGGAGGAAATCGCTGACCAAACGATATCATATCAGCTGCCTAATTGCGTTATTATTGAAAATAATTTCTGGCTATATAATCTTCTCCTTTTCTTTTGTTGGCGATGACAAGATTTTTTATTTTTTGTACTTAATCAATAAATAAGCATAAAAAATATGATATGTCGACACCAAATCAAGTCTTCTACGATACTAAAATACATACTGCAAGAGATAACATAATGATTATTGATGGTGCAATGACAAGTCAAAACACCTGTAAATATTTGTGTCCTTAACAGATTCATGATTCATCTCATCATTCAATTATATATTACTTTAATTAAAAATATTTATTATTTAAAAATAATAAATATTATTATGAAAATGTTTTATATATATAATTTATAAAAAAATTTAAATAAAAAATCACAAATAATAGAAATTATTTTATACAATATTTAAAAATGAGAGATAGGAGTAGCACGGTTCGTATACGTGTCAAACAAATATCTAACAACAATTTTAATCACCGTTTCATTCTAGTTAAGACTACAAATAATAGAATTAGATCAAGTTTATTAAAGACTCAATTTTACTATTTCAACTAAAGCATTATATAAATATCATATAAAATTTTAAATATATTTTTACCTTCATTTTTTCATCTGCATAATAATTGTGCCATATATATCACTTTAAATATTTAAAACAAACAAAATTAATTAAAATAAATTTAATTAAATTATTTAAATATATATTTTATTAAATTATTTAAATTTAAATTTAATTAAACTTGCTAGTTCTATTGATTTATTTAAATTTAAATGATTTAAATATATAAAAATAATAATTATTTTAGTTAAAATACAATACGCGAGTTTATAATTGACGAATGAAAATTCATAATGCAAGTGCACGTATCGATCAAGTAATAAAGTGATGAGAATTTATCGTTCTCACAAAAACCAAATTTTAAGACGTTAAGTACCACCTATTTAAATTTATCTAATCCAACTCAAGAAAAAAATTATAATTATTAATAAAATTAAACTAAATAAATTACAAAGATTTTATTAAACTAAAAGAATGAAAAATTCAAGTTTCCCAATTAATTTTAAAGAATTAGAACTCTAACTTCACCTAATTTAATTAATAAATTATCTCTCATTCAATTGTTCAATTTATATAATTTCTAGGCTTAAAGGTGTAAAAAGCCCTCAATTTTTTTTCAAACAAAGTAATTAAGCCCTTGTTATTTCTTTTTTGCACTCAGTTAGTGTAATGACCCAAAATTCACGGGCATCGAAAAAGTACATTATCAGGCGTCCGTCTTAGTGAATTAGATTCATAAAAAATTATTAGAAATATTTATAAGTCTAGTAGCGTGTCTAATTACGTTTTAATTAGGCAAATTTAGTTTAATTTGGAGAAAATAGAAAAAGGATTAAATTGAATTAAGGATAAAAATTGAATTATAGAACAATAGAAAGTAAAAAGGACTAAAATGGAATTAAGCCAATTTGCTATAGTTGAGGCGGCATAAGAGAATAAAATCTAAGCTTTTATTTGTTTTAAATTATATAATTAATGATATATAAATATAATTTATATAATATGAATTTATGATAATTAAATTATAATCATATTATATTATAAAATAAATTTATGCCAATTGTGTGGATATGATAAAATACATGTGTAATGCTTGTATTTATACAATTGTAAAATATATGTATATTTCCTTAAATAATAAGTAAAAGATATTTATTAATTATTAATTAAATTATTATATTATAAGATTTTTATTTAATAAATTAATTAGATTAAGACAAATGTATGGTATATAATTAATACAATTTATACATGTGTAAGAAAATTTATATTAGTACAATTGTAAAATAAATAATTAAATTACTTATTATTTAAGTTAAAGATATTTATTAAATTAAATAATTAAATTATATGATTTTATATAATAAATAAATTGAATAATGACAATTGTAATAAGAATATTAGTACATTTGTCAGAAAATAATTTGTTTACTTAATATTAAAGTAATAGATAATTAGAATTAAATTATTAATATAAAACAAATAAAATAAATAAATAAATAAAAGTAAATAGAATAAAAGGAAATAAAAGGAAAAACAGGGGAAGAAAAGGGAAATTAGATTTTAAAGCTTCAAGTTTGTTTGGTAAGCTAATTTAGTCCTTTTCTCTTAAATTTGATGTTTTAGAAGTCTTAAAAACAAGGTTTTGATGAAATTAATTTGATAGTTTGAAAGTTTATAAGCTTTTAAACAAAGTTCATGTTGAAGAAAAAGATGAATTAGGGATTGAATTGAATAAATTTTAAGTTAGAATTAGTAAAAGGATTAAATTGTAAAGTAAGCTATAAGTTTTGTATTAGAGGATTAAATTAAAAGAAATTTTAAATTAGGGTTATATTATGAATACTTGATAGTTAGGATGAATATGGAAGAAAAATGAATAGAATTGAAGTATGAAATAAATGAAACAAATAAAAGAGTCAATTAGGATTAAATTTAAAATTAGGCATAAATTGAGTAGAAATTTAATTAATTATTTAAATTAATGTTGTAATTAATAATGTAAAATGTTATTATTATTTTATTTTCATAGCAAACAAGGAAAAGCGAGGCATCGGCATCCAAAGGAAAAGAAAAGATCGTTGAGGAGTAAACTCATATTTCGGGTTTGTATTACTATAACTCAAACTATTTATTAAATGTATATTGAATTTATAGTTATGGAATAATTAAGATAAGGTAAGTATTATATTTGAAATTAAATATGAATATGTGTGAAAATTAATTTGTATATGAATTAAGATAATAGATGTTTGAATTGATTGAGTATTGAAAATTTTTGTGGAAATGAAATTGAAATTGGAAAAGTAAAATAATACTCTATTAACTTGTCTGACTAGATTTGATACAAATGGCATGCTATTGGATTTGTGATGTGATGAGGAGATTTGTAGTTCGACCGAGAAGATGTTTCTGTTATTATATACTTCGATTTATCCGAAGAGACATTTAATGCTTTATTGGTGTGTTATGGAGGATTTATAATATTCCGGATGTGTTTGGGCTGGATATTCTGGTGTGTTTGGGTGGAATCTGTGTATCTGTCGGAGTCCGAGCCTTGTTAATAGGGTAAATAATTGAAATGAAATTTTGAAAATGAGATTAATTGTTTTGGCACTATTGAAAAGTATGAGAAAGAATGTATGAGTTAAATTATGAATTGAGTTAGTATGTGAAAAATAAAATATGAATTTAAGAGTTATGAATTAATATAAATATATATAATTAGTTTAAATGATTATAAAGTCTATGGTTGATGTTTGTAATTTATTAATGTTAAATAGTTTTGATTTATAGTAATACCACTGAGTATGAAAACTCAGCGTATGGTTATTTCCGTGCGTTGGTCATTAGAGTTTCGGATCCGGTCCAACATCCAAAACAAACCCGACTCCAACAAGAAGATTTTGGTGATGTATTTCTTCCTTTTGTTAAATGGCATGTACTAGGTAGTTGAATATGAATTATGTATATATATTTAAGTTAAATGATTTTGGTTGTATATAAATGATTATAATGTTTTGGATTATGAATATGATATAAAGTTATGAAATGGTAAATTTGGTATTAAATAATTGAAATGAAATAAAAGTTATTAATTATACATATATACCAACATGTTATATTGTTTAAACTAAGGTATTAAATTATTATTTTGATAAAAATTGGATGTATTTGAGTATACCTAATTATTGGTTGGAGTATTGATATTGGATTGTTTTGGGTTTGAAGTTTGCAGGGGATTTTATGTAAAAATAAGTAAAATTATTGTCGAAATTTTTATATAAAAAAAAATTCCTGAGAATTTGAACAAGTTCCGTTTCACTTTTAACTTACGTTTTGGCTTCGAGTGTCTATTATTGGGACTTAACTATTAAATTATACTATGAGTGTTATTTTATTTGTGAATTATTTTATAAGTTGTCTGATATGTCTGGTAATGTCTCGTAACCCTATTCTGGCGACGGTTTGGGGTTAAGGAGTGTTACAGTTAGGTACTTGAACTTTCAAAATGTATCAAAAAGACCTTCAAACTTTTTTAAAGAAAAGAATTAAGCATTTATTTTTTTTTGCACTCAATTGGGTACTTGAACTGTCAAAATGCATCAAAAAGGCCCTCAATTTTTTTCAAAAATGGCAATTAAGTCCCTACTTTTTTTTGCACTCGATTGGGTACCTTAATAGTTGACCATTAAAGTTAATTGGTCCTAATTTTTTTTAGTTAAAATCACTTAGTATCACAACCAAGCCATGACATGTGGCAAAAATTATAAAAATAAAAATCAATAAAATTTATAAAATTATTAAATTATTAAATTTTAATAAAAATATTAAAATACAAATTTTACAAAAATCATAAAAATATAAAGAAGTGTAAAATTTTATAAAAATCATAAAAATATATAAAAATATAGGAATATAGAAAAATTATAAAATTTTATTAAATCGTAAAAATTTATAGAAAATGTAAAGAAATATACATTTTGTAAAAATTATAAAATTATCATACAAAAGAAGTATTTTATATTTTTAATAACTTTTATTGATTTTTATCACTTCGCCACATGTTACGTTATGTTACGACACGTGATGGCTTTAACTAGAAAAAAATTAGGTCGTTAACTTTAACGATCAATAGTTAAAGTTAATGGTTAAAGGGCCTTTTTTATGTATTTTATATTTTTTATGATTTTTATAAAATGTTATAGTTTTTTTATATTTTTACGATTTTTATATATTTTCTAAATTTTAATATATTTTATATTTTTATTAAAATTTAATAATTTTATAAATTTTATTGATTTTTATTTTTATAATTTTTTGCCACATATCACGTCGTGGTTGCGACACTGGGTGACTTCAACTAAAAAAAATTAGGAGCAGTTAACTTTAACAGTCAACTGTTAAAGTACCAAATTGAGTGAAAAAAGGGGGCTAAATTACTTTTTTTTTCAAAGTATGAGGGTCTTTTTGATGTATTTTGGCAGTTCAAGTATCCAATTGTGTGCAAAACAAAAAAAGTAGGGGTTTATTTGCTTTTTTTGAAAAAAATTGAGAACCCTTTTTATCTATTTTAAAGGTCCAAGTATCCAATTGAATGTAAAAAAAAGCAAGAGCTTAATCGTTTTCTTCTTTTTCTTTATTATTTTTTTTAAAGTTTTGAGGATTTTTTATACCCTTAAGCCTAATTTCTAAAGCAATATTCAATGGCATTAACTAGACCCTTTCGGTATCTAGTTAAGTTAATCTCCCTTCCCCATTAGCTATATTTCTATGCTAGACAAATTGAGTGCAGTCATTAAGAACAATCCTATTGGGTTGATCAGGGCATCAGATATATTCCTATCTTAGTTGCAAATTAACTCGTTCATTGGCGCTGCTAAAGTTAATCCTAATTTATTCAATTTAGATTTAAACCTTGATTTTCTCTTTCAAAATAAATCAAGATTATTGATAATACTCTAAAATGACATACTTTTATGTGTTAATGACATATATATTTTGAGTATGATCCTACTAATTTAGGTTGTTTATGGTTTTTTTATCTTGTAGGGATTAAATTAAAGGCAAAAGGAAATTTGGGGGCAAAAAGTGTGGATTTAAAGACAAAATGAGTCAGCATGCGAAACAGGAAAGAAGTGGTGCCAAAAATACAAAGCGTGAAAGAATTGGGGGCAGAAATTTAAAGAAGAGATTTATAAACATAAGACTCCATTTAAATTTGAATTTTATTAGGATTATTGTTAAAATTATTATTTAGATTTAATTTCAGCTTTTATCTTTATTTATCTTTTAGAGTTTAAATAGGAATAAACTACTTTTTCTATATACTATAAATAAGGGATGGAGCGACATAAATATTCCTTCATCTTTTCTGTAAAAACTTCCTCTCCCTGAAACTCTTAGCTTTTTGTTCTTTTTATTTTTCAACTTATTTCTTTTTATTTTTCCCTCGAAAAGCATGAGCCATTAACCTCATCTAGCCAAAGATTGTCTTTCTCGCTTATACTTATTTTTGGTGCTTTTAACGACACACCAATTATCAAATTAATACAACTTGGTGGCTAGACAAATAGATTAAATAAGCATAGAATTGAATAAATAATTAGCAAAGATCGAAATAATCGAAGAGAAAATAAATCAATTAACTAAAATATAAGATTTGTTATTGTTCCAAGAAAATATAATTTAGTCTATATTGAGTTGTGAAAAAAGCACAAAACGAGAACCATAATAAATTTGCATAATAAAAAGTAAAAAAGAAATAATCTAGAAAGGAAAATAATTATAATATTTATGTCGAGCACTTTGGATCGCTTTTTCTTCCCGTCTTTGAAAGCTTGAAATTCCCTTTGATGTGAGAGAATTGTTTTTTAAGCCTCTAAATGATTTTTCTCTCTTTTCCTCTCTTTCTTCTCTTAAATCTTGACACATTTAATTTTAGATTTTTTAAATGAGTCGCTCCATCGCATACAAAAATTATGGTGGAACAGACTACTTATTGCCAAAATTTCTATATTGAAGAGCGTGCTCCACTTTTTACTCTATACTTTAAGTCTTTCATTCTTCATTTGAGACTTAAAAACGAGAAAATGAAATAACAAGTAAACTCGAACTAATTTAAAAATGATAAAAATCAAGTAAAATTCAAATGAAACATAATTAATTCAAAAAAGCTATAAAATACAATAAAAGTTCATCTAAATGCTAAAATTAGCTCCTAAAGTATTATGAAAACTATACTAAAATAATTCTAAATATGGGAGTTGTAATTTCATTAAATTCTACAATTTTAGATTAACATTATAAAATTAAAATTTGATACAAGAAAGTTTTGGATATTTTCCAATTTATAAAGAAAATGACAGTAAATGTCAATGTTTAGTATTAAACTATAATTAAAATTAACTATTATTACTAAAGATTGATAAGGTAATAGTTAATTTTATAATTATAATCGTAAAATTACATCAAATATTAAAATAAATAAAATAAATTTTATATTCACAAATATCACTTTTAGGTTTTTAGCATAATATTATAACTGTCCTTTTAAGTTTTGATAGTTTTCCAGCTTACATATGTTAGAATAATTCTATTAATAAATAATTAAGAAAATTGCATTGACGTAGTAAATGATGAATAAATTTAAGCCCTAATGACACCCACTATTTTCCTTTTTTTTAGTGAAAAAATCAAAATTTTTTAAAGAATGAAATATGCTTGAAATTCAAAATTTCTTTTATTCATCAATCAAGAAAATATCCAATTTTTTTAAAGGAAAGATTTAAAGCTTAGATTTATTCATTTTGATGTAAATGTTAAAAATTTGTTGATTTGTGGAGTTTTTACGCCACCTAACCCTTTTTTTCTAATCTGTTGGTTGTGCATTTTGGCTTTTTTAGGCAAATAGATTAAAATCTTTCATTGAATATTCCACCATGACAAAGCACATGGTCTTGACTTGACAAAGCTCTTTTGCTTCGTACCTGTTGATTTTCAGCATCAAGCCATGAATTCCGTAGTCTGGTACAATCATTTAAGTTGCAAACATCGAGTCCAATCCAACATAAAGTACTTGTATCTTTGTATTGCATGCTTCAGCTTTCAAATTCACAACCCATATAACGTAAGTCTTAGGCCAGCATAGGGAGGAGTTTTCTTCCTCCCAATCGACTTCACTTTCTAGCTTTAACATGTCTATCTGCAAAACATAAGGTAACCTACGAAGAAACTTATCAGAATGGCAACAAAGTGGCAGTCCCAGATTATCACTACTTATGATTATCAAAGACGGTTCTCTGTAAAAAAACAAAAAAAATGAATTACTTATGTGAAGTGTATTATTATCACTTTTGATAACAGAACTTGTTATAAGTAAAAATCTGCTTGCTGCTTAACTAATGCCAAGAGAAGCTACTTCATCTTTGCACTCCTTACTGAACTTTTTGTATTTCACTTGCATTAATCCATCACTTGACAATATCCATATGTGATTGTTTTGTAACTGAAATGCAATATAGTAGACAAAGAAGAAAAACTCCGGAAAAAAGAAAGGCCTAGAAACGAGTATAGCACCAATGCAGTTTACAACCATTAAAACAACAGGATATCCTATGTTAATTTTTCTTGCCTGCATCATCTTCGGATTTATCTTCGATACGGGTGTCTTCAATTTCTTTTAAACATTTTTTCCATGTATTTGGAGAGTCCTTAAAGGGTCATATCCCTATTCCCATGTGTAAATGTGTATCCAGCACGGATTTCGACCAGGTTACTTCAAAGAACAATGAAGAGTCGGAACATAACAGGGTGTAATCATCTCCTATAGGTAGGAGCTGACATAATCAAAGTAGAAGCCGAGAACCTTCCAGTTCTTTTTTTTTTCTTGTTCTGTTGGTTCAAGATGTCCTTTTGTTGTTTAGCATCTTCATCATTGAATGCTCCACCGCAGCAAAGCACTTGGCCTTTGACCATTCATAGACTTCCAACAACTAATTAAATGCTAACGTTCCTAATTTCTTCAAGGATGTCGTTTAGGTAAAGTCCAAACTTAGCACACCTTGTTTTAGTCATCTCCAAGCTTCTTGTTTACATAGTTTTATACACATCAAGAAAAAACACAGTTTAATAAACCAAGTGATTTCATTAAATTTGTAGAACATATGATTCGGTCTTGCTTCTTACTTGTCAATTTACAGTGTCAAGGTATGCTTTCCATACAATATTCATATGAAGATAAAAGAACTTAGTTAACTATTTACTTTGGGTATCACTCCACATGTAAAGCACAAGATCTTAACCTTGTCTAGGACTTTAAATTTGTTGTTTTAGCTGTTTATGTAAATAGATAATTTCTAGGAACCAGCATAGGTGAAAGTAAGTTGGTTTTTTAACTAACATTGATAACAAATAAATGGGTTCTGGAGTTTGTATCTAAATACAAGACAGAAATTAAAAGGAGCTGGCTCAAGCCTTGTTAGTTGAAAAACAAGTGAAATTTATGTCTTTTCAAATATTGATTCTGTGAAAAATAAAATAGAATAAAATAAATAAAAATAAAGAACACATAAATTTTACGTGGAAACCCTTTCGGGAAAAAAACCACGGGCAGAGGAGAAGAAAATTCACTATGTCGAAAAATTTTTACTCAAATACAAGAGGAATAGACTATGTCTATTTATAGGCTTGCAAAGCCATATTCTAGTAGGATTGAAACACCTTATCCTAATCAATATAAAATAGATGGAGTTTAATAAGGTTTAAAACCTTATTCTAAAATAAAATAAAAGAAGTCTAGTTCTATATGGATTTTACTTTTATTTTATTTTCCATCGTATTTTATTTAAATAAGAATTTGGGTCACTTAATTCTAACAATCTCCACCTTGACACAAATTCTCAATGAACAAGTTCTTCATCGCGAACTTTCAATAAACAAGTTCTTCACCTCTTCCAAAAACCCTTAAGGGTTTAACTTCAACAATGAACACCAACCAAGTCTAAGCAATGCTCAAACTTGGTTATAGGAAGTGACTTAGTCATCATATCTGCAGGATTTTCATGAGTGCTAATTTTGCTCACAACAATATCACCACGAGCAATAATATCACGAACAAAATGATACCGAATATCAATGTGTTTTGTTCTCTCATGAAACATTTGATCTTTTGTAAGAAAGATGGCACTGACCGTCACAAAATATTGTCTTGATTTGAAGGTCTTCATTGAGTTCACTAAATAGTCCCTTCAACCAAATAGCTTCTTTACAAGCCTCATGAATCGCCATGTACTCAACTTCAGTGGTAGACAAAGCGATCGTAGTTTGCAAAGTGGCTTTCCAACTAATTGCACAACCTCCGATTGTAAAGACGTAACTGTGAGAGATCTTCTTCTATCAAGGTCTCCAAGCAAAATCAGCATCAACATACCCTATAACTCCATCTTTAGTTCTTCCAAAGCGTAAGCAAACATTAGTAGTGCCTCGTAAGTATCTTAAAATCCATCGAATCGCTTTCCGGTGTTCTTTACCGAGATTCGCCATGTATCGCTAAGCGCGACCGATCGCATATGATAAATCGGACGTGAACAAACCATAGCATACATGAGAGATCCTCTGCACTAGAGTATGGAACATGTGACATGTACTCAATCTCATTATCGATTGAGGAGATAAGGCCGATGAAAGTCCGAAATGGTCGCTAAAGGAGTACTAAAAAGCTTAGCACTCTGCATATTGAACCCGCAAAGAACTTTCTCAATGTACCCTTCGACTTAGGTACAATTTACTTGCTTTTCTATCTCGAGAATCTCCATACCAAGTATCTTCTTTGCTGGTCCTAAATCTTTCATCTCAAATTCTTCACTTAGTTGGGCTTTAACTTTTCTTATCTCTCTTTATCTTTTTTTGCTATCAACATGTCATCAACATAAAGAAGTAGATACACAAAAGAACCATCACTGTTTTTCTTAAAGTAGACACAACTGTCAAAACTACTTCTTTTGAAATCATGAGAAGTCATAAAGGAATCAAACCTCTTGTACCCTTGTCTTGGTGATTTGTTTCAAACCGTAAAGGGACTTTTTCAAACAAGCAAACATAGTCCTCTTTTCGAGACTATAAAACCCTCCGGTTGTTGCATGTAAATATCTTCCTCAAGTTCTCCATGCAAAATGCGGTTTTACATCTAACCGCTCAAGCTCCAAATCATGCATGGCCACAATACCAAGCAAAGCTCGAATCGAACTATGCTTAACAACCTGGAGAGAACACATCATGAAGTCCACTCGGAATTTGATCTGTAACCCTTTGCAACAAGCCTTGCTTTATATCTGGGTTCTTCAACTCTGGAGTCCCTTCTTTATTTTAAACACCCATTTACAACGAATGACCTTTTTACCTTTAGGAAGTTTTACAAGATCCCATGTTACATTTTTGTGGAGTGATTCCATCTCCTCTTGCATAGCAAACATCCACTTTTCTCGAGTCTTCACAACTAATCGCCTCGAATAATTAAATGGCTCTTGATTCGCATCTATATCTTCACCACATTTAAAGCATAAGCAACTAGATCAACCTCGGCATACTTCTTTGGAGGTTTAATTTCCTTCTTGTCCTATTTTTGGAGATAGAGTATTGCGGTGAAGAAGCGACTCTATTCTCAATTTTTGTCTTGGCTTGAGGAGTTGATTTCGTATTAATCGATGCTCCACCGCTTTTGGTTTTCTTTATTGGAAGAGTCTTTAAGAGATAAGTTAGGTAGCATAGCGGTTTCATCAAAAACAACATCTCGCTAATCACAACTTTTCTATTTTCAGGACACCATAACTTATAGCCTTTTACACCACTTTATAACCAAGAAAACGCATTTAATGGATCTCGGTTCCAATTTTCCATTATCAACATGAGCATACGCAGGACACCCAAAAATCTTTAAATCGAATAATTAGCGGGATTACGGACCATACCTCTTGTGGAGTCTTTTCTCAATGGCAACGGATGGAGATCGGTTGATCAAAAACATGCGATGAGGTCGCTTCGCCCAAAATGACTTGGTAAGTTGGCATTTGACAACATACATCGAACCTTCTCCATGATCGTTTCGTTCATTCGTTCGCAACGCCGTTTTTTGTGGAGTATGACGAATCGTCAAGTGTCTCATGATTCCTTCCGACTTGCACAATCTATTAAACTCATCGAGCGTAACTCTAAGCCATTGTGCATGACGGAGGTATTTTATCTGCTTTTCCGTCTGTTTTTCAATCATAATTTTCCAAGACTTAAATGTGGAAAACACATCGCTTTCGCTTCGTGAAGAACGCCCAAACTTTTCTCGGAAAAATCATCAATAAAGGTTAGCATATAATTAGCTCCACCTCTCGAAGGCACTCGGACGGCCCCCACGATCGAATGGATATACTCCAACGTTTCCTTCGTGTTATGGATTCCTCTAGTGAATCGAACTCTCTTTTGCTTCCCAAAAACACAGTGCTCACGAAATTCGGTTTGCAAATTCCTTGCCCATTAAGAAGTCCTCTTTTGCTTAATTTCGCCATGCCATTCTCACTCATATGCCCTAGGCGATATGCCAAAGTTTAGAAATATCATCATCGACAAGGAAGAGGAAGCGACAATTGCATCACCGATAATGAGAGAACCTCATAAAACATATAACTTGGCAATCCTTCTTTGCCCTTTCATCACAACAAGGACCCTTTGGAAATCTTTAAAACCCCACTTTCAGTTTGTATATCTGCCCTTTTGAATCAAGAGTACTCAACGAAATTAAATTTCTTTTCAATTCGGAACATGCCGCACGTCACTAAGTGTTCGACAACTCCATCAAACATCTTAACTTTAATTTTTCCAACACTGCGATTTTACATGAAGCATTATTTCCCATCAAAACAACACCTTGACATCTTGTTTCATAAGTTGTAAACCAATCCCGATTGGGACTCATGTGGAAGGTGCGACTGAATCAAGTATCCACTCCTCGCCACTTTAGAATCATTGATGAAGCAACTAGAAGTTCACCATCATTGTAGTCTTCTACAACATCGCCTTCACCGAATTTTCCGTTGTTTTCTCTTTTGATTCGCACCTCCTTTTAATCTTATTTTGTAGCTTATAGCACTCAGATTTAATGTGCCCTTTCTTCTTGCAGAAGTTGCAAGTTTTACCTCTGTTTGAAGATTTCGATCTACCTTTAGATTTACCACGAGGATTCCGTTCTTGTGTTCTACCACGATCATCATCAACATTCCGGTCTTGTCTCCCACGAACAATGAGACCCTCTCCCTGAGAGTTGGGTTTAACCACAAGATGCTTCATCTTATCATACGAGGTTAAAGAATCATAAACCTCATCAACCTGTGAGAGACTCGCGGCTATATAAAATCGTGTCTCTAAAGGTTGAATAAGACGGGGCAACGAACAAAGTAGAATCAACCCTAGATCTTCCTTATCATCTTGAACCTCCATGGCCTCCAAGTTTGAGAGAATTTCTTTAAACACTTGTTAAGTGTTCGTGTACGACGCACCTTCCTCCAAACGATGAGCATAAAGACGCCGCTTCATATGCAACTTGCTTGTTAGAGTTTTCGACATACATATTTGTTCTAGCCTCTTCCATAATGCAATGGCGCTTTTCTCTTTCATCACATCCCGCAAAATTTCGTTGGACAAATGCGAGATGTAATTGTGTTAATGCCTTTCGATCCTTACGCTTCTTCTCTTCATCATTAATGTCGAAGGCATCTTATCTATCCTAGCAGGGCATCCTCTAGATCCATCGTGCAAGAAGCGCTTGCATCTTAATTTTCCACAACGCAAATCGGTGTTGCGATCCAACAATGAATTTCATACTTCAAAGATGCCATTACCGTGATCGAGATGAATAACCCTAAGCTCGATACCAATTTGTGAAAAATAAAATAGAATAAAATAAATAAAAATAAAGAACACATAAATTTTACGTGGAAACCCTTTCGGAAAAAAACCACGAGGCAGAGAGGAGAAGAAAATTCACTATGTCGAAAAATTTTTACTCAAATACAAGAGGAATAGACTATGTCTATTTATAGGCTTGCAAAGCCATATTCTAGTAGGATTGAAACACCTTATCCTAATTAATATAAAATAGATGGAGTTTAATAAGGTTTAAAAACCTTATTCTAAAATAAAATAAAAGAAGTCTAGTTCTATATGGATTTTACTTTTATTTTATTTTCCATCGTATTTTATTTAAATAAGAATTTGGGTCACTTAATTCTAACAGATTCTGACTGGCATAACTATACCCGTTTTTTCTTAGATATTCACAGCTGAACGAAAGCTACAAATAAAGTGTTGTTTTTGTTGTGTCTGTGTCTATAAATATCACAACAATGGCTTCCCCTCCTTACCTTTAGAATTCTCACTTCAAACTTCTTGCTCTACCTCAACCTATTTCCTTGTCAGAAAGCAAGCATGCTTAGCACAAAGAAGCTCATCAGAATGGAAAGGAAATGGAGGAAGATGGCCGCCATTGGAAGGAAAACAATTACTTCACCAGGGAGTACTCGCCGAAAGGTGGCTGATAAAGATCATTCTAGTGAATCATCAGTTGGTGATAAGGGCCATTTTGTTGTCTACACAGTGGATAAGAAGCTTTATGTGATTCCCTTGTCATATCTTAACAACAGTATTTTCCAGGAACTCTTCAAGATGTCTGAGGAAGAGTTTGGGTTGTCAAGCGATGGACCTATAACGTTCCCATGCGATTGTCATCATGCGTTACATAGTCTTGTTGGAACGACGAGGATTAGCTCATCTTACAGTACATTCTTCCACGAAGGACATGCTGAAAAACAGTTCCCGGTCTTTGGGTTCTGAGCATATTAACCATTTAAAACGTCCTGCAATTTGCAACCCCAAAAGGAAGCAAAAGGAACTTGTAAATGATTACTAAACTGCTGTAGCATATGCCTTGTAGATTTTCCATTGTACAATGCTAACTTCATGAAATGCTAGACTTTCTGACGATAACTCAAATGAGTTAATTTCTCATTGCTACCGCCTACAATCGACTATCACATGAATAGTTGAAAAATGCAAATACATATAGAAGTAAAATATTAAAGCACTCTCAAGAGTTCACATTTTCCATAGGGATACTGTAACCTCAAATCTGTATTAAAACTTTTACTGGACATCTCTGATAATATATTTCCAGCATTTGTGACTGCAATTGGTAAAGAATGAAAAGTGGTAACCTTACAATGTCAAGAAATAAGCAATTGGATTGCAATGTACTAGCCAAAAAGAACATAGGCAAAAATAAAGTCTAATATGAATTACTGCAGTCTATCAACCTTGCCCAATAAGTAACAATGTATCACGAGATAGTGACTGACCAAATCAGGTAGAAGTAGAGACCTTTCAATGCAACTTTTTTTTCTTTTTGTGTTGGTTCCACATCTACTTTTTTTTTCAGTATCTTAATGTAACTAATAACTAAATAATAACATTCTTACATTAATACTAAAGTTCCAAATCTGGCACAACATGTTCTAGCCATCTGCAAGTTTCTTGTTTACTAGTTTCATCCTCTGGCTTTGGATCCACAACAAGACAAATCAGGTAGAAGCCGAGAACCCTTCAATGCTTTTTTGTTCTTTTTTTTGTTGGTTCCACATATCCTTTTGTTCTCAGTATCTTAATGTACGAATAACTAACTAATAATAGTCTTACATTAATATAAAAGTTCCAAAACTAGCACTTGTTGTAGTCATCTGCAAGTTTCTTGTTTACATAGTTTTATCCGGTCGCTTTGGATCCAAAACAAGACAAAGTTTAGTACACCATGTGATTTCGTTAAGTTTGTTAACCATATGATTCAGTTTTTCCTCGTCAATTTACAGCATCAAAGCATGAATTCCGTACTAATGCAGTATTCTATAGCACATGAGAAATTTCATTATCTTCCAAATTTCTTTCTTGGAATTCCCTAATTGGTGTTAACTAACATTGAAAGAATCTGCACCAAAGTTGTAAACATAGATTTTGATACTAGCAATTACATGCTTCAGCTTTGGAATTACCAACAAAAGTAGTCGAGGAGTTTTTGTTCCTCTTGTATAAATAGCAGACTTACTACCTTCCCTGATTAGTACTAGCAATTACATAAAAATCAACCTCCTTTTTGTTCTTTTTTTCCTAGATTTTCATCTGCAACACAAATGGAAGCAAGCATGATTACCTCAAAGAAGCTTATGAGAATGACAAGAAAGTGGCAGAAGATGGCATCCATTGGAAGGAAAAGAATTGCTTCAACAAGACCTACTAGAAAGATGGCTGCTGCTAATCATTCTAATAAATCATCCATAGTTGATAAAGGCTGTTTTTCTATCTACACAATGGATAAGAAACGTTTTGTGATTCCCTTGGCGTTTCTCAGAAATAGCGTTTTTCGTAAACTGTTCAAGTTGTCTGAAGAGGAGTTTGGACTGCCAAGTGATGGGCCTATAACATTGCCATGTGATTCAGTTGTCATGAATTACATTGTCTCCATTGTGAAACGAGGATTAGCAAAGGATTTGGAGAAAGCAGTGCTCAATTTCATTACTACTTATGGTTGTTCATTGGACACTTATGCCGATCAAGGACATGCAGATCAACAATCAGTACTTGTTTGTGGATTCTAAGGGAACTGGTTTTGAAACATGTAAAAAGGGTCTGGTATATAATAGAGCACATACCATCTCTTTCTAGGTATATATATTATTCAAAGCAACATATTGTATTATACCAAAAGATATTTCCTTTTAAATCCTACCAACTTTGTAAAATGTAATAAACATCATTTTTGTCCCCTTGATGAACATGCAACTCTTGCAAAATATAGTGTGTTTTTGTTCAAAAAAAAAAAACTCTTGCAACATATCAGGAAGTTAACTTCCATTTGATCTTTGATGCAATTGAAAAAGCAGCTTCTGTTCTAAAATGATATCCATATATCTTGCAACATTACATGATATGTTTCTGGCATCATTAATTAAACTGTAATCTTTTGAAGTTAATATGATCTTATCTCAGCTAATGATATTGTTATACACATGGATGGCTAATGTAAAGGTTCATTGTTATCCATGTTTATTACTTCGAGACAGTTACCACTAATATAGGTAAAATGTTCCCTTTCCCAGATATTTCAAGCGCAAAGGCAAGCCAAACTTCTGGCTGCCGTGCAATATCTTCCTCTGTTATCTTCACCATTTTCTTTTAAATTCATAATTGATAATCTGAAAATATTTAAGCTAATTGCAGTTCGTTGTCACTGTTGAAGTTGGTCTCCATACAACACATGCAGTGAAGAAGCAACACATGCAGTCGAGCCAGGCAAGCAACAGCTGCAGTTCAATGTTGCTGTTTAATTTGAGCTTGTATTTTGTTATGTTTCATTATCTAGTTAAATTTGAACTAAGTTGATGATGTATTTGATGTATTTTGTTGACATTTGAGCTGATAGAACAGCTTTACCAAGTGTGCAAGCATAGTCTTTCGTTTTCAATGTAATTAGTGGAGTTAGGTAGTGTTTAGGTGATGTTTGCCTTACTTTCATCAGAAAAGTGTTTGATATTTGTATTGGCATTATGCCATTGTTTATTTTCAATGAATTTTTCATCAAGATCATTCATTCAATATACTCTCTCAAGTTCTTGCTTTATTTTCCTCTTGGTAATCCAAATTTTCAGCTTGTTTGCTAGCCAAGTCTCGAGCCTTGTAGCACAAGCCATTGTGGTTGAAGGCTGTTTTTGCTCTCAACACCAACAATTGGTATCTAGAGCTATAATCTCAGTGGACCTGTTTTCTTTTCAACTGTGAAATCGATGGCTTCATCAGGCTTCTCACCAGCTGCACCACCAGTCTTCAATGGATAAGGCTATCACATATGGGTGGTCAAGATGAGGACCTACCTACAGGCATTCGACCTATGGGAGGTGGTCAACTCAGATGCTGAATCAACACCACTCAGGGCCAATCCCACAGTGGCCCAGATCAGGCAACATGCTGATGAAAGGACTAAGAGGCACAAAGCCATGTCCTGCATTCAGAACTGTGTCTCAGATGTGATCTTCACAAGGATTATGGCCAGTGAGATACCAAAGCAGGCCTGAGATAGATTGAAAGAGGAGTTTCAAGGGACTGAGAGGATAAGGCAGTAACAACTACTGAATTTGAGAAGGGATTTCGAAAACTTGAAGATGAAGGAGGAGGAAACTGTCAAACAATACTCAGACAGGATAATGGCTGTAGTAAACATCATAAGGCTCATTGGAGAGCAGTTCAATGAAGCAAGGATAGTGGAGAAGGTGCTTTCGACCTTACCTGAGAGGTATGAAGCAAAAATATCTTCCCTCGAAGATTCTAGGGACCTGACCAGCATCACTTTAACTGAGCTGATCAATGCTCTCTATGCACAAGAGCAAAGAAGAGCTAGCAGACTGGAGGAGCACCAGGAGGGTGCTTTCCAAGCTAAAACCAAGGCTACCTCGAGCACCAATGCCTACAAAGGCAAGAAGACTTGGAGAGACAAGCCTAAGTCAGATGCTCCAAGAAAATGGGATAGACCTTGCAGGCATTGCAAAATGCCTTGTCATCCAGAGGCCAAATACTGGTTTAGGCTAGATGTGCAATGCCAAAACTGCAAAAAGATGGGCCATGTTGAAAGAGTTTGCAAAGACAAAGGCAAACCAAGATAGAATCAACCCCAGCAACAAAATGTTGAGACTCGGGTAGCCAAAGAAGATAGTGATCAGGAGGAGTCAGTCTTTGCTGTGTCATGCTCATCAGCTCAGAAGAAAGTCTCAAATGGATGGCTTCTAGATAGTGGTTGTACCAATCACATGACACCAAATGCTGCCATATTCAAAACATTAGATAGAAGCTGCAAAACAAAGGTGAAGATAGGAAATGGTCATTTCATCAAGGCAAAAGGCAAGGGTGATATTACAATAAGCACTCCCACAAGTAACAAGCTAGTTTCAAATGTGCTATTGGTACCTGAAATTGATAGAAATTTGCTCAGCATAGCTCAGTTGCTTGAGAAAGGCTATACTATTGTGTTCAAGGGCAATAAATGCCAAATCAATGATCCAAGAGGATCCATGCTTATGATAGTAGCCATGACAGACAAGAGTTTTGTTGTGGACTGGAACAAAGACCTAGATAGTGCCTATGCTGCTTCTTCAGATGAATCCAAGCTTTGGCATCAAAGGCTTGGTCATGCCAATTACAGATCCATGGACCAGCTAAGCAAGGAGGATCTGGTTGAAAATTTCATCAACTCAGTTGAAAAGGAGGATGTGTGTGAGACATGTCAACTTGGAAAGCAAGCCAGGTAGCCATTTCCTTTAAACAAGGCCTAGAGAGCCTCTGAAAAACTGCAGCTCGTGCACACTGATGTGTGTGGCCCCATGAAGACTCACTCACTGAATGAAAGTAAGTATTTCATTCTGTTTATTGACGATTGTTCAAGATACTACTGGATTTATTTCTTGAAGCACAAATCAGAGGTGGCCTTAGTGTTTTGGAAGTTTAAGGGTGCTGTTGAGACTGAAACAGGCTGCAAGCTTAAGACTATAAGGTTTGATAATGGAACTGAGTATACCTCAGCTCAGTTTCAAGCCTTTTGTGATGAACAAGGCATCAAACATTAGTTAACTAACACTTAGTCACCTCAACAGAATGGTGCAAGTGAAAGAAAGAATAGAAGTCTAATGGATATGGCCAGGTGCTTGTTGTTTGAGAAGAATCTGCCCAAGAACTTGTGGGCTAAGGCAGTCAACACAATAGTGTACACTCAAAACAGGCTTCCAACCAAGGCTTTGGCTCACAAAACACCATTTGAAGCCTGGATCGGGTTCAAGCCATCACGTGCTCACCTGAGGGTCTTTGGTTGCTTGTGTTATGCACAAGTACCAGCTGAAAAAAGGGGCAAGCTGGATAAGAAAGCTCAAGCAGGCATTCTGGTAGGCTATAGCTTAGAAAAAAGGGCTATAGGATCTTGGGTCCTTCAACAAACAAGGTGCTAGTAAGAAGAGATGTAGTGTTCAATGAGAAAGCAAGCTGAAATTCGGAGAAGAATAAGCTAGAGACAGTTTCTGAAGAACTTGTGGCTGATCAGACTGAGGCTGATCAAAATGGCCCTGAAATGGACATTGATGATGAACCTGTTAAGGGTACAAGGACAATGTCTGACATTTATGAAAGAGCTCAGGTAGCTCAGGTAGAACCTAGCTGTTTTAAAGATGCTAAAGTTCATGAAGGTTGGAAACAAGTAATGAATGATGAAATTGCCATGATTGAGAAGAACCAGACATGGAGTTAGTTACAAGACCAGTCAACAGACATGTCATTGAGGTAAAATGGATTTATCAAGCCAAGCAGAATGCAGATAGGAGCTTAAATAAACTCAAAGCTAGGCTAGTTGTGAAAGGGTTCTATCAGAGATATGACCTAGACTACATGGAGACATTTGCACCAGTGGCCAGGCTAGACACCATCAGGTTGCTGGTTGCTGTAGCTACACAAATGCAATGGAAGATCCATCAGCTCGATGTAAAATCTGCATTTCTCAATGACTTCCTTAAAGAAGAAATCTACATAGAGTAGCCTCAAGGATTTGTTGTGTCTGGAAAAGAACACATGGTGTACAGGCTTAAAAAGGCCTTGTATGGCCTGAAATAAGCTTCTAGAGCCTGGTATAGCAGGATCAACAACTACTTGATCAGTTTGGGGTTTGAAAGGAGCTTTAGTGAGCCAACATTGTATGTCAAGAAAAAACAAACTAAAACTCAGCTCATTATGTCCCTGTATGTTGATGATCTTTTGGTCACAAGAGGAGACCAAGCAATGTTGGCCAATTTTAAAGCTAAAATGGAGCAGGAGTTTGAGATGTATGATCTTGGAAGGATGACCTACTTTCTTGGTATGGAAGTGTCACAAACTGAAAATAGAATATTCCTAGGCCAGAAATCCTTTGCATCCAAAATTCTGACCAAGTTCACCATGCAAAATAGTAAAACAACAAGCACACCTGTTGTTATGGGAGAAAAACTATCGAGCCAAGTCATTTCTGAGCAAGTTGATGAATCTGTTTATAGGAGTCTAATTGGTTGTTTGCTATACCTCACTGCCACAAGGCCAGACATTATGTGTGGTGTAAGCTTACTCCGAGGTGCATGCATTGTTACAATCAGAAGCATTTTCAAGTAGCAAAAAGGGTTCTCAGGTACATCAAAGGTACCCTGAGCTATGGAATGTTGTATGGCAAGGCTGAGAGGCTTAGATTGGTTAGCTATACTGATAGTGACTGGGCTGGCTCGATGGATGACATGAAGAGCACCTCAGGGTATGTTTTCACCCTTTGCTTAGCAATATTTTGTTAGAGCTCGAAGAAACAAAATTTGATTGCTCAGTCAACTGCAAAGGCAGAGTATGCAGCAGCAGCTGGAGCTATTAACCAAGCTGTGTGGTTAAGAAAAATCTTGACTAATTTAAACCTGCATCAAGAGGGAGCAACTGAGATAATGTGTGACAATAAATCTGCTGTTGCAATTGCAAAGAATCCGGTTTTTCATGGAAGAACAAAGCACTTCAATATCAAGCTTCGTGTTGTTAGAGAGATGGAGCTAGCTAGAGAAGTGGAACTGGTTCATTACAGTTTTAAAGAGCAACTTGCTAACATTTTAACTAAACCTCTTAATGTGTAGAGGTTTATTGAATTAAGAAAGCAAATGGGAGTTTGCAACATGGAGACCAAGGATGAGTGTTAAAGCTGGTCTCCATGCAGCACATGCAGTCAAGAAGCAACACATGCAGTCAAGCCATGCAAGCAACAGCTGCAGTTTAATGTTGCTGTCTAATTTAAACTTGTATTTTGTTATGTTTCGTAATCTAGTTAAATTTGAACTAAGTTGATGATGTATTTGATGTATTTTGTTGACATTTGAGTTGATAGAACAGCTTTACCAAGTGTGCAAGCATAGTCTTTCATTTTCAATGTAATTAGTGGAGTTAGGTAGTGTTTAGGTGATGTTTGCCTTACTTTCATCAGAAAAATGTTTGACATTTGTATTGGCATTATGCCATTGTTTATTTTCAATGAATTTTTCATCAAGATCATTCATTCAATATACTCTTTCAAGTTCTTGCTTTATTTTCCTCTTGGTAATCCAAATTTTTTGCTTGTTTGCTGGCCAAGTCTTGAGCCTTGTATCACAAGCCATTGTGGTTGAAGGCTATTTTTGCTCTCAACACCAACAGTCACTATCTTTTATGACAAGCGAGAAGCAAGTAAACTGGCCATCTTTTTTCTTCAAGAAACAGAATTTCAACGGAGACAGCAAATCGAGGTTCTTGTTATAAATCTCCTTGGCTCCTCTTATGCCTTTGTCTTTTAGCTTTCATATGGAGATTGAAAAAGGAAAAACTTATTTAACAGTTTGCATTGGTTATCACTCCACGTGTAAATCACTAGATGTTAACCTTGTCTAGGACCCAAGTTTGTTGTTTTAGCTATTTTCATCACTTCTTTCCAAGTAAATAGATTTTTTCTACAAACTAGCAGTGAAACTAAGTTGGTTTTTTAACTAACTCTAAATCTGGATCAAATAAGATCTAGCCTTGTTTAGAATCTTTTTGTTTATATGTATTTTAGTGGTTATGAGAGAGGAATATGACCTTTCAATACTTGTACACCTGCTATGTCTTTGAAGTATAAGACAGAAAATAGGAGGAGAAGCTCAAACCTAGTTACTTATCAACCAAGTAAAAAATATGTCTCTGAAAACATCGATTCCAAGAGAAATAATTATACCCTTTTTCTTAGATATTCACAATGGAATGAAAGGTACAAATAAAGTTGTTTTTGTTTATGCTATCTATAACTATCACAACAATGACTTCCCTTCCTCACCATTAGAATTCTCGTTTCAAACTTCTTGCTCTACCTCATTTATTTCTTAGTAAAAATTAGCACAAAGGAGCTCATCAAAATGGCTTGGAAGTGGAACAAGATAGCTGCCATTGGAAGGAAAAGAATTACTTCACCAAGGAGTAATAACCCAATGATGACTAATGCAGATAATTCTAATAAATCTTCAGTTATTGGTAAAGGCTGTTTTGTTGCCTACACGATGGATAAGAAGCATTTTTTGATTCCTTTGGCATTTCTCAACAACAGTATTTTCCAGGTACTTCTCAAGATGTCGGAAGAAGAGTTTGGGCTATCAAGAATCGGCTTTTAACATTCCTGTGTGATTCTGTCATAATGAGTTACATAGTGTTGTTGGTACGACGAGGATTAGTTAAAGATTTGGAGAAAGCAGTGGTCAATTCTATTACTAGCAATAGCTGCTCATCGTGCAGTACATACTACTGTCACGGGGCTAAAACAAACTGTGGCCTGTGACACTTCCATGAAGGACATACTGAAAAAGAATAGCTTATTTGCGGGTTCTGAGCATATTTACCATGGAAAAAATATGCAATCTACAACCTCAAAAGGAAAGAAAAGAAATTTGTAAATAATTATTAAACATATGTATTATATGCCCCAAAGAGGGTTCGTTGTAAAATGCTAACTCCATGAAACACAATAGCCCTTTTTGATAACTAAAATGAGTTTATTTGTCATGGTTACCATCTACCATCTACTACTACCAAATGAAAATACATATGAAAGTAAAATATTAAAGTACTTTCAAGATTTCACATTTTCATGGGAATCCAGTAACCTCACATCTGTATTAACCATTAAACTTCTATTGGACACCTCTGGATAATATATTTTCGGTATTAGTGACTACAATTGGCAAAGAATGAAATTTGGTAAGCATAAAATTGTCACATCATTTATCAGAAAGGAGCATTGAATTGCCATGCACTGGCCAGAAAAGGATAACAGGTAAAAGAATGTCTAATATGAAGTATTGCAGTCCATCAACCATGCTTAGTAAGTAACAGTACATCCACAATGTAACCAACTCGGATAGGAATTGGAGAAATCTGTAGAAGCAAAGAGCCTTTCAAGGAAATTTTTCTTGTTCTGTTGGTTCCACCTGTCCTTTCGTTGTTCATCATCTTAACATAACTAATAACTAACTAGTATCAGTCTTACAGTAATATTAAATTTCTAAATCCAGCATAACTTCTTCTTTTAGTCATCTGCAGGTTTTCTTGTTTACATAGTTTTGTTCACAGGCTTTGGATCTACAATAAGACAATGTTTAGTACACCATGTAATGTTGTTAAGTTTGTTAAACATATGATTCATTTTTTTTTATTACTTGTCAATTTAAAGCAACAAGACTAATACAATATTCTATAGCACATAAGAAATTTCATTTCACTCTTGGAATTCCCTAATTTGTGTTAACTAACGATGAAAGAATCTCTAGAAATGTTGTAAACATGCATTCCAATACTAGAAATTACATGCTTCACCTTTGAAATTACCAATAGAAGTAAGGCCAGCAGTTCAAGGAACTTTTGTTCCTCTTGTTTAAATTGCAGGCTAATTTCCTTCCTTCATTAGTACTAGAAACTATAAAAGAACTAACCTTCTTTTTCCTTTTTCTTTTTCTAAGATTTTAGTCCGCAACACAAATGGAAACAAGCATGATTACCTCAAAGAATCTTATCAAAATGACAAGAAAGTGGCAGAAGATAGCATCCATTGGAAGTAAAAGAAACGCTTCAACAAGAACCAGTAAAATATATATTGATGCTGCAAAACATTCTAATGAATCATCAGTAGTTGATAAAGGTTGTTTGTTATCTATACAATAGATAAGAGAAGATTTGTGATTCCCTTCGCATTTCTCAGCAACAACATTTTTCTTGAACTCTTCAAGATGTCTGAAGAGGAGTTTGGACTCTAGGTGATAGGCCTATAAAGTTGCCATGTGATTCAGTCGTCACTATATTGTCTCCATTGTGAAATGAGGATTAGCTAAGGATTTGGCGAAAGCAGTGCTCAATTCCATTCCTACTCATCGTTGCAGATCAACAGTCACTTTGTTATGGATTCCAAGTAAATTGGCTTTGAATCTGGTAAATGATTTTTCTATGTCAAACCATCTCTTTCTAGGTGTAAATTATGCAAAATATCCTAGTGTACTAACAAAAGATGTTTCCTTACAAAATGATCCCGACCAAAAGATGTTTCATTTTCAGTTATTGCCGGTCTCTTTTCACCTATTTCATTCTCAAAAAGTCAACTTCCGTTTGCTTTATGATGCACTGAAAATATCTAGTCTTGTTCTTGTCTACAATTTTTAATTTTTGGATGTTTTTATTTTCACTTCATTCCAAATGAATCGGTCATCTCTTGAAAGCAGAACAAATGAAAGTCTAACATTGGTAAACAAAGTAAATGCAGATAATACCTGCCGTGTCCTTAAACTACAATACAAATTAAGAGGAGAGAGCTCCTCAAGGTGTTGATATTTTGCTTAATTTACATAATTTTGTTATGTATTTTAATTATTTTTGGATATAAATTCTATTTATTTTGATACATTATTGATTATTTTTTATATAAGTATAATATTATTTAATGTGTTGGAAAACAAGTTTAAATTGTGGATTAAAGTGGATATTAAACTATTTTAATAATTACTTTTATTATTTTTTATTTCTTTAAATTTTAATTACGGATCAGATTTATCTTGAAAGACAAAAAAATTCATATATTCTATTTTAAGATTTATTATTATTATATATAGAGAAACGTGAGGATGAAGCTACGCATAAAACAAGAAAGAATAAATAAG
Source organism: Gossypium arboreum (assembly GCF_025698485.1). Classification (NCBI taxonomy): domain Eukaryota; kingdom Viridiplantae; phylum Streptophyta; class Magnoliopsida; order Malvales; family Malvaceae; genus Gossypium; species Gossypium arboreum. The sequence goes on along the minus strand of NC_069071.1, from coordinate 103,785,809 downwards.
CTTGTGGCTTGATTTTTGGTTTGAGTCACATGGGAGGACTTTGAATTTGGATAGTAGCCGCACAACTTTTGCTTTTCTTTCCAATTTTAAATTTTTTAACCAATTTTCTTCCTATCATTTCTTTCAAGTTGTTAGTACTTTACTTTTATCTTATAATTTATTAAAAAAGAATTATTTTAAATTTAGTTTGATAATTAATTCGATGTCTGAACAGTAAGATTTTGAATTTGCATTTAATATTTTTTATATCGGTATGTTAATTCTTTGATTTAAGAGATAAACTCAATCGTTTAATAACATCGTTTTAGCATAAAAAAAAAAGACTCCTTAATTCGGTGTTGGACGACATACAATTGGTGAACCATTACAATCTGTAATTGTTGTGTTTGGTCCATTGAAGAATAAATTGACATAACCAATTGAGTAAGTGATTGAATCCGTCAAGTGAATTAAAAATTAGCGCAATTGAAGCCGTTGATTTGAGTCGGGTCCTTCAAGTTTGCAGAGTTGCTGAGGAATTAAATCATGAAAGCTGATTTCAAGGTTATTTGCATGGTAAGGATTAGTTTTTGGGCTGTTCTCGCAATAAATTTACATACAGAAGGGCTGGTGGTTTGAGGTTGCTCCTTGATCACTATAATCGACTTATCGGTTGGAGGAGAAAATCTATTATCCAACATCTATTCGAAGTCAAAGTCAAAATCATAACTGAAGCTGGAACTTTTGTTATATCGGTTTGCTCAATTTTAATTTTGCTTGTTTATTTTTATCAAGTTCAATTTATTTCTAGTATTTGTTTTTGTTTGAAATTTAGTTACATGTTTTAATTTAGATTAAATTCCCTTTATTTATTTTTATAGGTTGGCATAAAATTTTGATCAGTCTAATATTTGTAGGACCAATCTTACTTACTATATTTCAAATTTAATTTAATTTAATTTAATTTCAATATAAGAATTTATTTTTTATGGATTCAACAACCATTTAGTCTGTTGGTTTTAACTAACATTAATAAACTTTAATCGAGTATTACTTCATTCGGATGGTCAATGAAAAGGGTTTAGTGACAAAATTGTAGATTGATAGTGGATTAGGAGGATCTCGCCAGCTGATGATCATTTTATGAATCACTAAACTAGACTACGATCACGACTAAGGCAAGTGCACCTATCGAATGGTAGTATAGCTATGGTGAGTCTAGAATAACATATCCACAAGGACTAAAAGTACTAGTATTAACTATCTTTCTATTATTTAGCCTAAAATATAAGGGATTTGTTTTAATCTAAAATTAACTAACTAATTAACTACTGAACGGGACAGAGAGCGAATTGAGAAAAATACTTGAAGAAAACTTATAAAGAGGACAATACCCAAGAAAGAATCCTCCTAGACTTCACTTATTATTCTGACTCTAAATCAAACGATTTATTCACTTGTCTTGATTCGTAGAAATCCCTAAATTATGTTAATATCTCTTTCTAGACTAAGAACAACTAACTCTAGGTTGATTAATTGAAATCCCTTTCTAATTAAAACCCCTATCGTCGCATTAACTCGATCTATGGATTCCTTTATTAGATTTGACTCTAATCTAGCAGATTTATGTTATCCTATCCCTAGATTACATGCAACTCTGCTTAATTATGCTAGATCTACTCTTAAACAGGGACTTTTGCTCCACTGAATAAGCACATCAAACTTGAATTAATATCCTGAAAATATTAAGGCAAGAATTAATAACACATAATTAAGAACAAGAACAAGTATTTATCATCTAATTCAGAAAATTAAATAATAAGATTCATCATAGGTTTCATCCTCCATAGGTATTTAGGGAGTTTAGTTCATCATGTAAAAGGAAAACATCTCAAATTTAGAAAAACAACAAGACATATAAAACCCAAATAAACTTCGAGAGAAATTTGAATGAAGATATTCAATCTTAAAGTGGATCTGCTTCCGAGATGATTCCAACGGCTTCCTTCGAGTAATTTCAGGTTTCTGCTCTGCATGTCTCCTTAGGTCCTCTTCTAGTATGTATTTATAGACTTTAGAATGCTCAGAAACCCTAAAAATTGGCTTTTTTAATGTGTTTGAGAAACAGGGAGCGATATCAACACGAGCGTGTGCTCAGACTGTGTAGAGTTAGTCTTGGCCATGTGGATCTTTAAATTAGCCCATTTTGTCCGTTTTTGGCCCGTTTTCTGCTCCTTTTGTTCCCTTATGCTCTCTTAAGTATAAAACATGAAATTAAAGAATTAAGAGCATCAAATTCACTAAATTAGATAATAAATCATCCAAAAACATGCTAAGCATGGGATTAAAACATGTTATATTTATGGTTTATCAAATATTCCCACACTTAAGCGTTTGCTTGTCCTCAAGCAAAATCCTCAACTCACAATTAAAATTAAACTTTCTCAGTTCATAATTCTCATTAATAATGTTTTATCATAATTTCAAAAATAATCATACATTGATAATTCAACTAAAAGAGTACTAAAAGCACAAACAATCCAAGTCTAACATTTAAAGCATGAAAACATAGGTATTTCTCCTTATCTAAATAATTACCTTTAATTCCAAAATTAACAAGAATTGATATCCTCACTAAAGATTCACTCAAATCACTCAAAGTATTTAAAGTTCAAAAATAAAGCACTCAAAATTCAATTATGAAACGTCATTACCATAAGGTTGCATGAAAATCAAATCTCCACCACTATAAATGAGATGATACACAAATCAAAAGGTCTTTTAAGGGTTGTAACGAGGCTTGGGTTAAAGGTGTGGATAAAGGCTAAAAAAAAGGTTAGAATCGAGATTGAATTGATAAATTACCTAACTAGAAAAACTAAACTAATACTAAATAATTATATCAATTGAAATAATTCAAGAATAAAACGAGCTTCTTCTCAGAATATTAAATTTACTACTTAAGCTCAAACCAAAGAACTAGAAATGATAAACATAAATGTCTTGTATTATTTTTTTTGACTATTTTTTGAATGAATAAATAATAAAAGAAAATTAAACCACTAAAATAAAAGAATATAGTTAGACAACTAACCAAATCAAATCTCGACAAAAAGGGAATCAATAAAAAATTCTCAGTGAATCAAAAAGTATGATGTATGGGTTAATATTAAGAGTAAATTAAGAAACGATTCGTTAGGCTCAAAGGGGTTCACTAAGGGTTAATTATGAAGGTAGGCTTTTTATGGGATAAGTGGGTTAAAACCTAGGTGTCTTTATCATCTCAGTATATCAAATCAAAGGTGTTATCTCAACATGTATAATCGAAGTAAGTTCTAGAATAACAATTCAATATTGACACACTCATAACCTATAATAAAGTGAGCAAGAAAAAATGTATGCTCTAAAGGCTCGAAATCTCACAAAAATTATGGCTTTTGATGTTAATCTTGCAAATTTCAAACTTTAAGGTAATACCTCAATTTAGGGAAACAACCTAAAATATTTTAAATATGAAAATAGACATATCATGCTTGATTCTCTAGCGTCTTAAAGTTTAAATAATCAATGCGCAATTACCTATGAATTTAATCTAAAACACCTCAATGAAAATCATAAATCAATAAGAGTTCATTCTAAAAGTAATATGAGAAAATTACTTAAACACATGGCATAATTCAGGGATTTTCATATAATCATATAAATAACCTCCCCACACTTAAGATGTACATTGTCCTCAATGTACAAAAAATATAAATCATAATAGAAATATAATATCATAAGAGAGGGAGATAATTGAAACTGCCCTGAATGGTGGATAAATTTCCCAGAATAGTGAAAAGTGGAATTGTAGATAAGTGTAGGTGTGTACAAGATTCTGAGCAACTGATAAAAAAATAAACACAATGCTGAAGAAGATTAAAAGGTTACGCATTAAGAAACAACCATAATAAATAAAGCGAAAGAAGTTTAATAACAATAAACAGAAAGATCAAAAAATAAAGCTAAAAAGAAAAAAAATAAAAAGACAATAAAGGAGATGGACTCAATGGTCCTCATTGTCAGATGCGTGCGTTGTCGGCTCTGGAGAAGTAATATGTAAATGTTGACAGATCTGTTACAAGGTCGCATCAAGACTGTCGAACCACTCAGCACAGTACTGACGGAAATTCATGAACTCCTCATAGGACACTTCTCAAGAGCTAGTAGCAGAATGGACTGGTCTATGACTCGAATGTGGTGGCTGAGGTGGATCCTCGTGATAGGGAGGAACGTCATCAGTGAATTTCTCTGGGCCATGCTGAATGTCAGACTAAAATAGTCTGTACTGAGGGGGGTCCACTCCATGTCGCTGCTCGATCATTCTGATGTGGATCATGCTTGAGATGCCCTGAGGAGACAATTGGCCAACAAGTGTAAGTGTCGAGGATTGCTCTGGTGTGTCGAGTAAACCAAAGTGTCGAGCAAGACGAGTCACGTAAGGGCCGAGACAGATGGGGCCCTTCTTATGGCGTTCAGTCTGATGGCGGAATGATAGCGCGATGAAGTATGCCAAGTCAATAATATGCCCAGTAGCCATGCTCCATAAAAAGTACGCATCATAGGTACTAACACCTCCTGTGCTCTCTCTTCGTTCTGTCAAAGTGTGAGCTAGGAGGGCGTGAAGATACCGTAGGGCCGGAGAGAGACGTGTCGCCTTCGAGCGACTCGTGTCATAATTTGTTAGACTACCCGTGAGATCAGTCCAGTAGCACGAAGATGAGTGATAAATATGCCTATGAAGTTGAAGAAAGTCCTCGACACTCATGAACTCTTCTTTGTAGAGTCCCAAAGTAGCACCGAACTCTGAGACGTTCATATGTCGTACCAACCTGCCAAGGCGAAAGGTGATGGTGCCTGGATTGTCATAGACCGACATGACTTGCTGGACTGAAAATGTGGCACCGAACTTTAAGGTGAGCTCCGAGTAGGTGGGCTCGATGATGGTGAAGAACCATCCTATGGGGTTGTGGCAATAATTGCGCGCACATTATCAGCCAAACGGACCTACTCCAACACGACCCAGTCAATGCAACGACCTAAATCGAGTGGTCGCACTCGATAAAGCTGGTACAAATTCTCCTGTGGGCCTGCCGTAAATCGGAGGAAAGGATGGCGAGCTTTACCGGTAAGGCTTGAGAAGAAGGTCGCTAGGGGGCCCTTCCGCTTTTTCGAAGCTGGGACAGCAACTTTGGACTTTCCTCGAGTGTTTGTCATAATGGATCTGCAATAATAAAAGAATGTATCAATAAAGAATGCATCGCCAAATAAAAGGCAAATAATCCTAAATAACAATTTACTCCTAAAACAGAATATTCGAAAGCAAAGTATGCAAACTTCATATAATGACTCTAAATACGAATTATAGTAATTAAAAAGAAAGTGAATAAATAAATAAATAAATAAAAGAATCCAAACTAAACTTAAATCAGAACTAAAAGACAAAGTAGACTATACTAAAAAAAATCTGACAATAATAACTAAGAATAAAAAGAAAAATTGGCAAAGAATAGTCATGTTAGTAAGAAGCAAGAATACATAGACAAAAGAACAAATTCAATGTGAAGCTAAAGGGCCAAATAGAAATCGGACAGTGGGTAACCATACTAATGATAATAAACAATGAAAATAAAATAAAATAAAATAATAGAGAAATGGAATAAATAATAAGCATAATAAATAACTAGCATAAATAATTGCTATAAAATTAAAAAAATAATAAATGTTAAGGGTAAAAAAAGAAACCGAAAGTGGTGACTGGAGGTACAGATGGTCAGTGGATAGGTGTTTGGGGGTGCGACGGTACTTGGTCGGGAGAAAGGGGAGGAAAGATGAGGGAAGAAGGGAGGGGAGAAGGGGGTTCGGCTGAGGAGGGGAAATAGAAGAAATAAGAGGAGATGGAAAGAAAGAAAAAGAAGGAAAAGGGAAGAGGGGAGAGAGGAAAGAGAAGGGAACGACAGTGGCCGGAATAAGGAAGGGGAATAGGAATGGTGGCTAGGGGTTGAAGAAGATGGGGTGGAAAAAAGACAAAAGTGAAAAATAATAAAAAGGGAATTTACGGTTTTATGGCTGACACAATCGTGTAACGATCCGTGTTGGGACACACCGCTATGTCACACGCCCATTAGGCATTCTTTGAGCCCATGTGCGATTCAAAATTTTAGTCCAATCTTCACACGGCCAGGGACACGCTCGTGTGTCCATGCTGTGATTTACATGGCCGTGTTGCACGGCCGTGTGTAATGTTGTTCGTTTCTCTCATGCCCGTGTTGTCTCCTACACGCCCGTGTGTCTGAACACACGGCCATGTGCCTAGCCTGTGTAGCTCTCTGGCTTGGATAATTAAGCTTCAGTTTTCACACTGCATAGGACACCACAAGGCCGTGTCGCATGCCTGTGTTGATTCTTTTAGCCCGTGTCTCTGTCAATTTTTGGGGATTTCAGCTTCAGGGCTCACATGGCCTAGGATACGCCCGTGTGTCCTGGCCGTGTAACTCTCTATTGATTTCCTTTAAAATAAAAAACTAAGTCCAAAGGTCCACGCGGCCAAGGACACGTTCATTTGTCCAAGCCGTGTGTGTTACACAACCATATCGCACTGGCGTGTAGCTCATCATCGCACTCATGTTAAGTCACATGGCCTAGGACACGCCCGTGTGTCTAGACCGTCTAGGTCAAAAACCTGCATTTTAATGTTTAGTTAAGCTTAAAGAAATAATATGAAATAAAAAATGAGGAAATTAACAATGTTAGTACTCGAGTTGCCTCCCAAGAAATGCTTATTTAAAGTCTAAGCTAGACTTAACTTGTGCGCATGGTTACGAAGGTTCGAATAGCTGAAGCTCCTCTCTATCGTTTTTGAAATCCTCACCATTATAAAGTTTAAGTTGATGACCGTTTACCTTGAATATGCCAAATTTTGGGTGAGTTACCTCTATCGTACTGTATGGGAAAACGGTTTGCACTACAAATGGACCTGACCATCTTGATTTCAGCTTTTCGGGAAAAAACTTGGGTCTTGAATTATACAAGAGGACAAGATTTCCAACTTCAAATTTTTTGGGTTGCTTTAAACAAGCGTCATGGCGTCGTTTTGTCGCTTCTTTGTATAATTGTGAGTTCTTATAAGCATTTGCTCGCCATTCATCTAACTCGTTCAGCTGCATCAATCTCTTCTCACTTGCGAGTTTGAGATCAAAGTTTAGGAATTTTATAGCCCAAAATGCTTTATGCTCTAATTCGAATGGTAGATGACAACATTTCCCATAAACAAGTTTGTAAGGAGATGTTCCTATGAGAGTTTTAAAAGAGGTTCTATAGGCTCATAAATCGTCATCTACTTTTATCGCTCAATCCTTCCTATTTGATTATACGGTTTTCTCTAGGATGTGTTTAAGTTCTCGATTGGTGACTTCGACTTGTCCACTAGTTTGAGGGTGATAAGGGTAGCTGTTCTATGATATACTCCATATTTCTTAAGTATTTTATCAAATTAAGCATTATAAAAATGTGTACCCCTATCACTAATGATTGCTCTATGTGTTCTGAATCGAGAAAATAGCTTCTTAAGGAATCTAACTACCACTCTAGCATCATTAGTAGGTAAAGCTTGAACTTCTACTGTAACACCCCTTACCCGTATTCGAGGCCGGGCTAAGGTACGAGGCATTACCAGACAAACATATAAACATTAAACTAAAATACGAGCCATAAAATTTTATTCATATTTCAAAGCGTTCATTCTCTTACACATAGTCCCTTATTTGAGTCTACGGAGCCCAAAACATACTTTAGAAAGGTTTTGGGACTAAACTGAGAACTTACGAAAACCTTGGAAATTTCATGCTTTAAGGCTCCACACGCCCGTGTCCCAAAGTCGTGTTCCATACACGGCTAAGACACATGGTCGTGTCTCTGCCTGTGTGGAATATATCTAGGCTATTTTCCAAGCTTTGGTCAACCTTGATCTCTTACACACTTATACAAAATCAAAAGCATATAACATGGTATTCATTTAATGATTAAACATCCTCAATTAAACCACAAACATAGCATTTGTATGTCATCATACATGTGTCTCTCATACTCATTTTACCTTGTTTATTATAGTACCACTTATACATTTATACCAAGATTATCATCTTACCAAATATCTTCAGCTTAATAATCAAGTATTCATATTTAAAGCTAGATCATATCTTTATAAAATACCACGATTCAGATGCACAGAATAACATGTTTCTGAAACATTTCAATTCAATTCCATACCCAACAAGCATTACATTGAGACTAGTCATATATATATATATATATACATGTCATGATACATAACATTCTCTTTTGTTTTCTTATAAACACATATCATTTATTTCATTATATCAATATTTCATATACCATAGTTTCCATGTATTCCACATATATTTATTTTCCTCCTCCTCCTCTCCATTCCACATCCTTAATGTATATAGCATTCTTGTAAGTACGATTTCACAATTTACTAATAAATGTTCACATCAAACTGTCTACACGAGTCATAGTCACTTAATTATTTATAATTCGAGCTAAAGAGCTCCAAATTAAGATCCGTAAATTTCCCCTGAAACTAGACTCACATATCGTTCCACCATAAAAGTTTCATAATTTTTGGTTTAGCCAATTAGTACAGTTTATTCATTAAAATTTCCCTGTTTCACTTTCGACAGTTCGACCTCTCTTCACTAAAAATAATTATCTCATAGTACAGAACTCCGATAATGTTCTTGTTGATTTATATTGAAAATATACTCATTATGGATTTTAAAAATATAATTTTGAGCCTCTAATTATTTTTCTCCAAATTTTTGTGATTTTCCAAAGTCAGAACAGGGGATCACGTAATCATTCTGAATCAGTCTCACGAAAACATAAATATCTCAAAATATAGAACTCCTTTGCTTTTATGTTTCTTTTATATGAAAATAGACTCATTAAGATTTAATTTGATATCTCATTCAGTCTCTGATTTAATTTATACTATTTTTGGTGATTTTTCAAAATCACGTCACTGCTACTGTCTAAAACGGTTTTATTGCTAATTCACTCTTTCACACTTTCTTTGTATTAACCTCATTTTAACATACATATCACAAATCATTTTCACCACATTTCATACATCACAAGTATAGGCCCATGATCACACGGTCACCATAAAATCATCCTCATGTATAACTTACTTGTTTATAACCTTACCACATCTGGTCACTTAATGAACACATCATTCACATAACCAAGTTCTGCACATATTCATCACAAAACTCACAAAGCAATACATAGAGAGTCTCCGTTGAACACTTGGATCAATCCTCGATACTTGGTGGTTTCAGCAAATAGCTCCACCCATCATATAGTTCGGCTCTCTTGTACACATGGTGAACACTTAGTACCACCCATGTGACCTAGCGATTTATCTCGTAGCTCTCTTGTCTACATGGTGTCCTTCACTTGGAACCACGCATGCGACCTAGCTACATATATCCCGTAGCTCTCTTGTCTACATGGTGTACACATAGTATCACCCATACGACCTAGCTACATCATAATGTCTTGTAGCTCTCTTGTACACATGATGTGCACTCAAGACTATACATGTGACCTAGCTACATACCATCTCAGTATCATCCAATCTTTCCAAGGTTCAACCTAATTTCTCTCTTTTCCAACAATTTCACCAATCAAGTAATTATCCACAAACATATTTCCAATATTTTTATAAAATATCATAATACAAGTAATAGTGATGTATTACTTACATATAAACTTACATCTCATTTAATATCAACGCAATAACATTAAATTACACATTGTCTTATTAAAAATCATATGAACTTACAATTTCCCATAATATCCATAATCATAGAAATCACATTTATGTATGATAATTCAATGCACTTCATGTACCATAGACATATTTTTAAATCAATTCATAAACTTGGCACCATAATCATTTAATTTAACATAATTCAATTAATTCACTAAATTTAACTTTCAAATATAAATTACAGCATTATTGTTGTATTATTATCATACCAACTTGCATACTTTCAACACCTCGGAGATCATAGTAAATATATCAATTTTACATTGAAACATGCATAAATTAATGCTTATTATACATATGAACTTACCTTGATATTAAAACGGCCATTTTACCAACTTTTCCAATTTTCGATTTTTCCCTCATTCTAGGTTCAAATCTCTTTTTCCGGGATCTCAATCATCATATTTTACTTATTTAATTAATGTACTATTCAAAACAGTCCTTAACTCAAACTTTGGAAAAATTACAATTTTGCCCTTAAACTTTTGCATATTTACAGTTTTGCCCCTAGGCTCGGGAATTAAACTTCATCCCTTATTCTTATGTTTTATGACATGATGATCACTTTTCCCTTCTATGGCAACATCAAATTCTCACTCTAACATATATTTATGACTATTAGGTATTTTTACCGATTAAGCCCTTTTGCTCGTTTTCACTTAAAACTGAGTAGCAAAAGTTGTCTAACATAATTTAAAACCTCATATTGTATCATAAAACACCAGAATACACAAATTTTACCTATGGGTATTTTTCCAAATATGAACCCTAAGTTGAATTATTGCTAGCATAAGTTAAATCAAGTTACCGGGACTCCAAAAACGTAAAGAACTTGAAAAACGGGGTTAGAACAGACTTACAATTGAGCTTGGGAAGCTTGAAAACCCTATCCATGGAGTCTCCCTTGGTATACACGTCCATGGTGAAGAAGATGAGAAAAATTGGCTTTTAATTTTGTATTTTAATTCATTTTACCCCTAAATGACCAAAATACCCTTACTACTAAACTTTCGAAAAATTCCATCCATGTCCAATTTTTGTCCATAACTTAGAAATTGGTAAAATTTCTATTTAAGACCTCATAATTAATATTTCAAATCAATTTCATACTAGAAACTTCTAGAATGCAAGTTTTGCAACTTATTCAATTTAGCCCCTAACTTCGAATTAAGCACTTTATGCATAGAATTTCTTCACGAAATTTTCACACAATCATGCAATCATATCATAGACCTAAAAATAATCATAAAATAATTATTTATATCTCAAATTTTGTGGTCCCGAAACCTCTGTTCCAACTAGACCCAATTTTGGGCTATTACATCTACCCATTTTGACATATAATCGACTGCTACTAGGATATATTTATTTCCATACGAACTAGGGAATGGGCCCATAAAATCAATACCCCAAACATCAAATATTTCACATAAGAGCATATACGTTTGAGGCATTTCATTACATTTAGAGATATTACCTGTTCTTTGGCATCTATCACAAGAAGTAACATACCTGTTAGTGTCTCTGAATAGTGTGGGCCAATAAAAACCTGATTTAAGTGCTTTATGTGCTGTCCTAGTCCCACTGTAATATCCTCCTGTTGGCCCTGAGTGACAATGTTCCAAGATCTTACTTGCTTCTGATTTTGTAACACATATCCAAATTACTTGATCTGCGCATACACGAAAAAGGAAAGGATCCTCCCAAAAATAATTTTTCACATCGGCAAAGAATCGCTTCTTTTGATGATGTGTCAACTTTTTTGGAAGGATGTTAGTAGCTAGATAATTTGCAATATCCGCAAACCAAGGGCTTTCAGAGTCAGTTATAACCAAGAGTTGTGCTTCAGGAAAAGAGTCATTTATCTCATTTTCATCAAGCTTATTGAGATGTGGGTTTTCTAACCTAGACAAGTGATCTTTTGCAAGATTTTCGGCTCCCTTCTTATCTTGGATTTCTAAATCGAATTCCTGCAACAATGAAATCCATCTTATTAGTCGAGACTTTGCATCTGATTTAGTAAGGAGATAACGAAGAGTCGAATGGTCAGTGTAGACGACAAATTTAGATAATATTAAATATGGTCTAAATTTATCGAATGCAAAAGCCATAGCCAACAATTCTTTCTTAGTAGTTGTGTAATTTTATTGTGCGGCTGTCAATGTCTTGTTAGCATACTAAATCAGTTGAAAATGTTTATCTCTTCACTGTCTAAAAATCGCACCTACTACAAAATCACTCGCATCACATATTAGTTCAAAGGGTAAATTCCAATCAGGTGCAACTACAATTGGAGCATTAATTAATTTATCTTTAAAAGTATTAAATGCTTCTAAACATTCCTGATTGAAATTGAAAGGCACATCTTTTTCTAGCAAATTCGTTAAAGGCTTATCTATTTTATAAAAATCCTTAATAAATCTCCTATAAAACCCAACATGTCCTAAAAAGCTTCGAATAGCCTTAATTGAACTAAGGGGAGGTAATTTCTCAATAGTTTCAATTTTTGCTTTATTAACCTCAATCCTTTTACTAGAAATTTTGTGGCCTAGCACAATCCCTTCACGGACCATGAAGTGGCATTTTTCCCAATTAAGTACAAGGTTTGTTTCCTCACATCTTATTAGAACTCGTTTTAAATTTTTAAGTCAAAGATGGTAAGAATTACCGAATACCGAGAAGTCGTTCATAAATACCTCCATAATGTCTTCTACGAGTTCAGAAAAAATAGCCAACATATAACGCTAAAAGGTAGCAGGAGCATTACATAATCCAAAAGGCATTCTTCAATAAGAAAACGTACCATGGACATGTAAATGACGTTTTCTCTTGGTCCTCAGGAGCTATTGGGATTTGGAAGTAACCAGAGAGTCTATCCAGGAAGCAACAATACATATGCCTAGATAATCTTTCCAACATCTGATCAATGAATGGCAAAAGAAAGTGATCTTTTCTTGTGGCATCGTTCAACTTCCTATAGTCAATGCAAACTTTCTATCCCATGACGGTTCGTGTTGGGATCAATTCGTTCTTCTCATTAGCCACAACAGTCATGCCTCCTTTCTTAGGAACAACCTGCACATGACTCACCTAAGAACTGTCAGAAATAGGATAAATAACTCCAACGCCTAGAATTTTAATTACCTCAGCTTTTACGACTTCTTTCATGTTAGGATTCAGTCGTCTTTGAGTTTGCACAGAAGGACTGATCCCTCTAATATCGGAAATCTTCTAACCTATGGCTCTTTTATGCTCTTTTAACACTTGAAGTAACTCATCTTTTTCGTTTGGCTGCAAATTTGAAGCAATAATCACTAGTCATGTGGAATTATTTCCAAGAAACGCACACTCTAGGTGATTTGGTAATTGCTTTAATTCTAATTTAGGAGGTTCTTCAATAGAGGGTTTTAATTTTAATTTATTATTTACCTCAATACCTTTATAATTCTTCTGTCTCAGCGAAGACTTATTAGAATTTAATTTAGCTTTTGTATTACCTATCACAGCATCATCGTCATTTACCTCCTCTCCTTGAGTAAGATACAGTTCCAACGTGCCCTTATGAATGACTTCCTATAAAGAATCTTGAGTAGCATGATCAATTGAATCAATAAAATAACAGGAATGATCTTATTCTCTAGAGAATCTCATGGCATCATAGATTTTAAAAATAATTTCTTCTTCACCTACCCTAAGCACAAGTTTACCATCACCCACATCAATAACAGCTCTAGCAGTAGCTAAGAATGGGCGACCTAAAATTAAAGGTACCTCAACATCCTCATCCATGTCAAGCACAACAAAATCAACAGAGAATATGAGGTTGTCTACTTTTACAAGGACATCTTTAATAATACCCCTAGGATACTTGACAGATCTATCAGCTAATTGAATACTCATCCTAGTGGGTTTTTGTTCCTCAAAACCAAGCTGCTTGAACATTTTATAAGGCATCAAATTAATACTAGCACCTAAATCAACTAATGCTTTCTCAATGTTCATACTACCAATTAAACAAGGAATAATAAAACTTCCTAGGTCTTTCAATTTGGTTGGTAGCTTGTTTTGAAGAATAGCTGAGCATTCCTCGTTGAGTTCCACGGTAGATAGCTCTTCAAACTTCCTTTTATTTGCTAGAAGCTCCTTCAGAAATTTAACGTATGTAGGTATCTGCGAAATAGCTTCAACAAAAGGTAATTCATATGTAGCTGTTTAAAAAGTTTAAGAAATTTACCAAATTATGCATCCATACTAGAGTTGTTCATGGGCCGGGCTAAGCCGGGCTCAACTAAAAAATCATGCTGGCCTGGGCCCAAAAACAGGCATAAAATTTTGCCCAAGCTTGGCCCGGCCTAAATTAATTTTTTATATTATTTTAAATATATATAATACATCAAAATACTAAAAACATAAAATAAATATTTCCCAATAAATTGAAAATAAATTTTAAAAATATGTAAACTTAAATAACACTAAGATAAATGCAACTTAACAAGTAAATGCCTCTAAAATAATAAAAATTAACAAATGTATTTAAAATAATAACAAAATTAACAAGAAAATAAGTTTTATACAATATCCAAACAATAACAACAAAATAGTAGCAACATAATAGTAAAATGGTAGTAAAATAGAGAGAAAACAACAAGAAAATAACATTCAAAAATAAAAAAAAATACAGATTTTTTTTGTCCTTTAGTGAATTTAGGCTAGGCCGGGCTGGGCCCAGGGTAAAAATACCTTACCCGAGGCTCGGCCTATCTTTTAAATGGGCCTTATTTTTTTGTACAAGCCCATTTTTCGGGCCTATATTTTTGGCCAAACCTTCCCACATTTTGGGCAGGCCTTCGGGCCGAGCCGGGTAGCCCGACCCATGAATACCTCTAATCCATAAGGACTTTTTTCAACTTTGCTGCATATGAGATTGGTGGTTTATATTCTTTTAGCACCGGTGTTACACTTACTTCAGGTTTTACCTCTTCGTCCTTTTCCTTATCAGATTCTTGTGGCAACTTCTTTTCAGGTTCAGTTAACACTTTCTCATTCCTTAATGTAATCACTTTTACATGCTCTCTTAGGTTGGATTTAGTGTTACTAGGCAAACTACCTTCTTGCCTTTCTGAAACTAATTTAGAAAGCTGCCCAATTTGATTTTTGAGCCCTTGAATTGATGCTTGCTAATTTTTCAAAACCGTCTCGGTGTTTTGGAAATGAGTCTTTGACACAGAAGTAAAATTTTCAAACATCTCTTCAAGGTTCAGTTTCTTTTCTTGCCGATAAGGTTGCTGCTAAAGACCCGGAGGAGGTGGTGGTGGTCTTTGATTTTCTTGACCTCCCCATGAGAAATTTGAGTGGTTCCTCCAACCTGCATTATAGGTTTTACTGTAAGAATTGTTTTGAGGTCTAGGATTATTACCCATATAATTCATTTGCTAATTTTCTATAATAGAACCGTAGGGTAAATTTTCTGAATTGCTCATTTTACCTCCACTCGTGTCATACTACATCACCAGATGTACTTGCGTAGAACCACATAAATCATCAATCTTTCTATTTAAAACTTCTACCTAATTTCACAACATGGTAACTACATCAACGTTAAAAACACCAGTTGCTTTTGTCGGCTTTGTCCTCATAACTTGCCACTGATAATTATTTAGTGACATCTCCTCTATGAACTCATAAGCCTCCTTAGGTGTTTTATTATTTATAGTACCACCGGCAACTGCATCGATCATTTGCCTATTTGAGGGGTTCAAAAAATTATTGAAGGTTCGAACTTGTAGCCATAGAGGTAACCCATAGTGAGGGCACCTTCTCAATAGATCCTTATACCTCTCCCATGCATTGTAAAGGGTTTTTAAATCCATCTGCGCAAATGAAGAGATATCATTCCTTAATTTAGCCATCTTGGCTGGTGGAAAGTATTTCAATAAAAACTTCTCGGTCATCTAATCCCAAGTAGTGATAGAACCTCGTGGTAAGGAATTCAACCACTGCTTAGCCTTATTACTCAACGAGAAAAAGAATAATTGTAGGCGAATAGTGTCGTTAGAAATGTCATTTATCTTGAAAGTATCACAGAACTCTAAGAAATTGGCCAAATGTGTATTCGGGTCTTCATCTTTCAAACCATCAAACTGAACAAACTGTTGAATCATTCGAATAGTGTTAGGTTTTAGTTCAAAATTATTTGCAACAATGGTAGGTCTAACAATACTAGATTCGGCCCCAGTGAGAGTGGGCCTAGCATAATCGTACATAGTACGAGGAGCAGGATTCTGATTTACGAGAATTGCGGCAACCACAGGAGGTAGCGAATTATTCTAATTTTTAGCTATCTATCGTCCTCGTGCTCTTCCTCTATATACTGTAGACTCTGCCTTATTTCCCTATGATTTCTGCGAACTGTGCTTTCAATTTCACTGTCAAAAAGTAGAGGTCCTGACGAGTTTTTTCTACTCATAAACTACAAGAACCTGCCAGAAGCAAATAAAAGAAAAATTAGTAATCAAAAATTAAAATTAAAATAAAATGCGATAAAATAAAAATGATTAAATTAATAAAAATCAAGCGTTCCTAATATCTTAGTCCTTGGCAACGGTGCCAAAAACTAGATGATCGTTTTATGAATCACTAAACTAGACTACGATCACGACTAAGGCAAGCGCATCTATCGAATGGTAGTAGAGCTATGGTGAGTCCAGAATATCGTATCCACAAGGACTAAAAGTGCTAGTATTAACTATCTTTCTATTATTTAGCCTAAAATATAAGAGATTTGTTTTAATCTAAAATTAACTAACTAATTAACCACTGAATGCGACAAAGAGCGAATTGGAAAAAATACTTGAAGAAAACTTATAAAGAGGACAATACCCAGGAAAGAATCCATCTAGACTTCACTTATTATTCTGACTCTGAATCAAACGATTTATTCACTTTACTTGATCCGTAGAAATCCCTAAATTATGTTAATATCTCTTTCGAGACTAAGAACAACTGACTCTAGGTTGATTAATTGAAATCCCTTTCTAATTAAAACCCCTATCGTCGCATTAACTCGATCTATGGATTCCCTTATTAGATTTGACTCTAATCCTACAGATTTATGTTATCCTATCTTTAGGATTGCATGCAACTCCGCTTAATTATGCTAGATCTACTCTTAAATAGGGACTTTTGCTCCACTGAATAAGCACATCAAACTTGAATTAATATCCTGAAAATATTAAGGCAAGAATTAATAACACGTAATTAAGAACAAGAACAAGTATCTATCATGTAATTTAGAAAATTAAATAATAAGATCCATCATAGGTTTCATCCTCCCTAGGTATTTAGGGATTTTAGCTCATCATGTAAAAGGAAAACATCTCAAATTTAGAAATATAACAAGACATAAAAAAACCCAAATAAACTTCGAGAGAAATTTGAATGGATATATTCAATCTTGAAGTGGATCTACTTTCGAGATGATTCCAACGGGTTCCTTCGAGAGAAATATTTTTATAAATATTTATGGAGTGTTATTAAGTTAGTATTAAAGTTTCATTAGAAAATTTTAACGTTTGGTTAGTCAATTAATTAAAAAAGACTAAATTGAAAATAGTGCAAAATTTGGTAAAGTGATTAAATAGCTTAAGTGACTAATAAGGAGGGATTTAAAAGGAAATTAGACCCAAATCATATGGGCTGGACGATTTGGGCAAGAAAATCAGCAAAAAGACAAGGAGAAACAAGGGCAAAATTGGAAATTTTGTAAATTAAACATATAAAATAAAGACAAAATTGAAAAATTTAGAGATATCATCATTTTTCTTCAACAAAAACGCCATGGGAGGTCTGGTTTTTCATATTTGGACATATTTCAGTTTAATTTTTACATTTTATGTGTAATTTTTATGTTTTTGTGACTTTTACAATTAGGTCCAACTATCTAATTCATTAGTTTTTGATTTTATGGGTGACTTTAAAAGTTACCATGAATAATTTCTATATGATTATGGTGAATTATTATGGAATTGAAGTTCTTATTTTATTATATGATGATTTTATTAAGTGATTTTGATAAAAATTGATTTTAGGACCTAATTGTAAAAAAGTTGTGAATTAAGGTTTGGTATTGAAATTATGATTTTCAAAGGTTGTGTAGTAGCATATAATGAATAAACAAAATGTTAATTTAGAAAAATTAGCTCAATTGATGGGTTAATTGACCAGGGACTAAATTGTAACAACTGTAAAATTTAGGGAAA
Source organism: Gossypium arboreum (assembly GCF_025698485.1). Classification (NCBI taxonomy): domain Eukaryota; kingdom Viridiplantae; phylum Streptophyta; class Magnoliopsida; order Malvales; family Malvaceae; genus Gossypium; species Gossypium arboreum. The sequence goes on along the minus strand of NC_069071.1, from coordinate 103,767,677 downwards.
AGTGTAATTTTTGGAATTAAAGGGTATAAACTGTAAATTAGAGTAAAATTGAAATGAATGCTAATAAATTAATGATTTTACAATTATAGATTAAGAACCCAAAGTGAATCGTGGAAAAAAGAAAATAGCCGATTAGTCCCTGAACTTGTATGACTTTTACGAATTTGCCCAAGTAAGTTCATATTGCTAAATTCAATGTTTTATGAATATTATGGTATATTATTGTATATGAACGTTATAAAATTTTGATAATTGTAAAATAATGATTAAGGAAAAGTACAAATTAGTTAGAACGATGGATTTGAGTACTTTTGTTCAGTGGCTAAGACGAATTGACGGAAAAGACCATGGTTGGACCATGGCAACATGTGATATGTGATTTTTGTATAAGACCATAGCTGGGCTATGACGTCGGTGTGATATGAGCTTCCGTATAAGACCATATCTGGGATATGGCATCTGTATGATATGTGCTTCTGTGTAAGACCATATCTGGGATATGGCATCAGTGTGATATGTGATCCGTGTAAGACTATAGCCGAGCTATGGCTTCAGTGTGTGATATGTGACTATGTGCAAGACCATAGTTTCACTATGGCATTGTGATAACGAAGTACTCAATTCCGTAATTGTTCCCTAATTTGATTAAGAAAGGTAAATGATAAAGGGGCCCAAGAGATTAAAAGTTGGTTAATAAGTGACATTGAATTCAAGCAAGTGAACTTATCACTAATTTTGTGATTGATAGGAGGAGTTAGTGAATTTAGATATTGTATAATTGTTATAAGATTTTTGGTAAGAATTATTTTCTATACCCATGAACTTATTAAGCTTTCATAAACTTACTCCTGTGTGTTAAATGTTCTTTGTAGATTGAAGTGAAATTGGTGGATCGGATCAACACATCAGGGCACACTATCCAGATTACTCCGGTAAATTTTATTGTGCATTTTAAGGTTTATATGGGATGTATAAGGTTTAATTGAAAGGAAATGAAGGTGTTATAAACTTAGTTATCAGCATTTTTCACTAAAACAGTTTTGGACAGTAGCAGTAGTTCAAGTTTGAAAAATCACCAAAAATTGTGGAAATATACTTAAAGGTTGAATAAAATATGAAAATAAAGACTATTGAGTCTAGTTTTACATAGAAGAAACAGTGTAAGGAAAAAAATCTTATTTTATGAGATATTTTAATTTTTGTGAGATAAAGTCAAAATAATTTTGGAATCCCCTGTTTTGATTTGGGAAAATCATTAAAAATTGTAAAAAAAATAATTATGGGTTATAATTTATATGCTTAAAATATTTAATGAGTCTATTTTCAAAAGAAACAAACAAGAACATCATCCGTATTTTGTATGAGGAGATAATTAATTTTTAGTAAAGAAAGGTTGAAGCTGTTAAACAGCAAAATAGGGGTAATTTTGAAGAATAAACTGTACTTATTGGCTAATCCATAAATTTTGGAAATTTTATGGTAAGACGATATGTGAGTCTAGTTTTAAGGAAAATTAGCGTATCTTAATTTGAAGTTCCGTAGCTCCAGATATAAATAATTTAGTGACTATAACTTAAGTGGACAGTTTCTCTATGAACAATAAATATCATGAATTATTTAAAAATATTCTAAAATTTTCGGTAATGGTGTTGGATATGGGTTAGGGATGTTACATTCAATGCTATGCATGACATTTTCTAGACTCCTAGAAAAATAGTAGTAACCAACCGTATGTGATAAGTCGTAATTTATACATATTTTTATCCCATGCTTAGCACATTTTTAGATGAATTATCATTAGATTTGTGGAATTTGATGCTCTTAATCCTTTAATTTCATGTTGTATACTTAAGTGAGCATAGGAGAGTAAAAAGAGCGAGAAACGGGCCAAAAACAAAGAAAATGGGTCAACGTGAGAAATCAACATGGCCTGGACTTCCTCACACGATTAGACCACACGCCCGTGTTTATTTAGCAGACTTTAACACGGCCTAAGCCACCCCACACGAGCTTGTAACACGGGCGTGTCCCTATCGGGCCGAAGTCTAGTTCTATTCGAAAAAGGCTACTTTTTAGGGTTTTAAAGCATTCTAAAGTCTATATAAAAACCCTAGAAGAATACCTAAAAGGAAGAGGCACCTAGAGGCAAACACACGGAGTGGGAGGCAAGGAATTACTCGAAGAAAGTCGATTGATCCATCTCAGAAGCCAGATTCTCCTTCACGACTGAAGATCTCCCTTCAATTTCCTTCAGGGGTTTTTGGGTTTCTTTATGTTTTGTTATTATTATTCTTCTGAGATGTTTTCTTTTGTACATATGAACTAAATTCCCTAAATACCTAAGGGGAATGAAACCTAAGACGGATCTTATTACTATTTTCTGAATTATATGATAAATACTTGATTTGTTCTTAATTATGTGTTCTTAATTCTTACTTTAATATTCTAGGATATTGATTCAAGTATTGATGTGCTTATTCAAAGGAGCAAAAGTCTCTGTCTAAGAGTAGATTTAGCATAATTAAGCGAAGTTGATTGCACCTCTAGACATAGGGCGACATAAATCTGTCGGATTAGGGTCAAACCTAATAAGGGAATCCATAGATCGAGTTAATGCAACACTAGGGGTTTTAATTAAAAAGAGATTTCAATTAATCAACCTAGGGTTAGACGTTGTTAGTCTCGAGAGAGATAATAAAATAAATTAGGGATTTCTACAGATCGAGTCAAGTGAATAAATCATCTAGTTCATAGTCAAATAACAAGTGAAGTCTAGGTGGATTCTTCCTTGGGTATTGTCTAAATCAATCAGTTTTTTCAAAAGTATTTCCCCAATTTACTTCCTGTGCATTCTTAGTTTAGTTAATTAGTTTAGATAAAGTAAATCCCCTTATTTTTAGGCTAGATAATAAAAAGAAGTTTAATACTAGTACTTTTAGTTCCTATAGGTTCGACATTCCGGTCTTGCTATAAGCTATACTACTGTTCGATAAATGCACTTGCCTTTATCGTGATAATAGTTAGTTTTTAAGTACGATCAATCATAAATATAAAACTTATCAAGCACATCAATGCGCTTGTCCTGCGATAACATATTTGTCTACCTCTTAAAACTGAGGAAGAATTTGGTTTATCAAGTCAAGCTCCTCTAAAGTTGCCCTGCGATTCAACATTGTTCGAGTACCTAATCTTCATTGTTCAACAAGGGTTGGGTTTGCACATCTTTCCTTGAAGGACAGACAGGCGAAGCGTCACTTGTTTGGTGATATTGAACAACTTAACACTCGAAAAATGTAAATGATTGTGTAATTAATGAAGGCGTATTAGAAAAGCCTCATAGTCTTTGCATAGGCAGAGTAACGAAGCATGATCACTAAAGTAGCAAAGAAGTTGCAGAAGGTGTCTGCAACAAAAAAGAAAAAAGAATTACCTCATCTAGAAGAATTTTGCAATTCCCTTGCCATATCTCAACAGTAACATTCTTCTACAGCTACTGAAGATGTCTAAACAGGGATTAGAGCTACCTACTAATCAGTTGAACTATGATATCTGACGCAGTATTCAAGAATTACGTGGTCTCATTCTTCTGTAAGAACATGGAGCAGCTAGTTGCATAGAATAAAGTGGATGAATCATTCTTTCTCTTATGTAGATTTCTACTTTACCCCACAACATTCGATGCTGTATAGGTCTCATTCACCACCAAATGATAATAACCGTCATTGATATACTTAAATCTTAATTAATATTATATTATTTGTCTTTCGGGTTTTGAAATTTCTACAAGCAAGTCTAACATATCGCTTGTATGTAAGCATTCCAGCTTAAACTCAACATATCATACACCAAACTACATCCATTCAAGCTTTTCAAAATTCAAACAGTATCCCATTATTGACCAGAGATTGCGTATTCTACTTCCCTGAAGACTTTTGAACAAAGTATAAAGTAGAGAAACAATATTGTGGTGGAAATTATTAGTGATTCAAAAATATACATAAGAAATAAGAGCAGATAGACATTGAAATTCGAATCTAATCTGCTCTGATTATTGTTTCAGATCCCCATGATGATGATCATTTATTGTTGTTGGTCAATTCTTTTGTTGAACCATATAATATTTTAACTCCTTTCCTAACTGTATGTCAATCCCTGATTTTGTCATGCACATGCCTCAATTAGTTTTCAGAAGCCATCTTCATAAGCTTACCTCAAAATAGCAGGTTTAGACATATTATTCTCACATAAATTTACTAACATTGGTCACTTAGTAGAAACTGTTATATTTCACCCACCTGCATCTGTCTAATACTTGAAATTTAAAATAAAAACATGGATAAATTTGGGGTTTCATGCCTTCCTATTATACATTATTAAAATAGTTGCAACGTGCTTTTTGCAATATAATCTTCATTAAAGTAACTATCTTGTGATCTGAATTGGCGGGTTCAAACAAAAGCAGCGGAAACCAACATATGAACTCTTTTATCATTTTTCATTTTTTTTTTATTATTCTCATTTTTCGTTACAAAATCTAAATTCGTAACTATAGGACATCAACTTTATTTTAATGTGCAATTTTATACATAAAATTTTAATTTCATCTAATTCTCACAAATTATTAACACAATTATTATTTTATGTTTATATATATATTGCATACACAAATAATTATATTTATTTAATATAAAATAAATTGATGTATTTATTTCTTTAAATGTGTATAAAATTAAAGTTTCATGTATACATTTGAACCACAACCATAGTATTATATGTATAATTACACCAAATTAAAGTATATGTATCAAATTAGACATTAAATTAAAATTTATATATAATTTTGAGATTCATCATTATAGGAAATGAGTTACTAGAAATATTACGACTGGTCAAATTTTGCTCCCAATCACTAACGCTTTACACATTTAAAATTTGTTCCCTCTAGTAATTAGTTCCTTTACTATTTTGGTATGATAATTGAAGTCCATTGATAACACTGTCAAGATACTTTGTTGTGTGACTTATTTAAAATCCAAGAAAAAAAATGTTCACATTACCAATATTACATACGTGGAGGGCCTAATAAACAAATAAAAATGTTATGTAAGATTGTAAAGATTTTCAATTTTGAATCCGGGGTTATAAAATTCTTTGTTAGGATTATTTCATAGAAGTAAAGTGAATTAAAAAATGGCATTATCAATTAAATTTTAATTATTAAATCAAAAGAGTAGAGAGTCTAAATTTTTGAAATTTAAAGTAGAACAATTAAATTTAAAATGTGTAAAGAGTATAGGGACTAAAACCAGAATTAGACCATTAGGACTTGTACAGGTTGGCTTATTGGGAGGAGATAGAGTTGACTCCGTGGTTTCAATCTTTTTTTATTTTTTTCCCTTTTCTTCCGCTAATTAAATCATTAGTCAAATTAGTGCCCTTAATAATTAACCACTTAATCCAATTTCAATTTCAATTTCAATTTCATACACAATTTGTGTACTCTGGGCTTTGAAGTTTGAACATGTAAATTCAAACATTATAATTGAAACTAATATAAATATAAATATTTCAGACGTGAAAATTGAGCATTTGATCCAATTGCCAGACGTTCAAACTGTTTTTTATTATATTAATAGGTAGCCCACTTTATTAGATTATAAAACAGGATATTTTGACATTTTATATATTTCGTTCAAAAATGCCACCTTTAGATTGTTTACTTATTCTGAAAACACCAGGAAATTGTGGATAACTCCCAACATTGACTACAACTTTACAATTACCACACGTTTTGTTGCAGTGATATATAATTTACTAATAAATTATCGTACCAAGTGTGTTATTATTAGGATTTTATCTTTCTTTTTGTAAAAAAAAGTTAAAAAGGAATTTATATTTGATGAATCTATGTAGGTATCAGTTTGCAAAATAGGTACCCTAATGATACCCAAACAAGATTTATTACATTATATATTGCATACAATAATACCAAAGCGTCTTATATATATACAAGGACCGCCATTCATTCAATTTAGAACTTTGCTGGTTTAATTATGATTTAATTTATCAAATTTTGATAGTTTTTATAAAGTACGAGGATTATATTTGGATAAATTAAAATTCGTAAAACCCGATGCTAAACCTTATGCAAGTATGAAACTACGCGAAGTAGGTCGCAATATTATATTTTAGTGTCCTCCATTTTCTTGAATGATCTGAAAAGCATGGCTAATAAATAAATTTAGATGACGAGATTATTAAAAGGTTATTTTTTTAATATTTATTCAACAAGGCAAGTGTTTTACCTTTGAAAACATTTTTTTTAATGTTTATCTATAAGGACTCATTCCAAATCAAGTTCTAAGTTACAATAGTAAACGTGTGTATGTACTGGTTGACCCAAAAATATTTTGGTTGGCTACTTTGAGTGACCGGCAGTTGTAAAGTATGAGTTAAGAAATATGTCGATGAGTTGAAAAAACTGAACTAGTGAGCCCCGGCTGGCTGCTGCTGCAGTCTTCCCCTTTTTCCTGGCTTTGAATATTAACCATCATTCTCCTAAAATCAACTTGCCCTCGTCATCAAATAGTAAGTTAACCATGTTTATATTACATAAAATTCCTACATTGTTTTCTAAGTTCCGGAGTCTATATATAGGAGATATTTTAGTGCATCTATGTGAGGGAAAAGCAGGGGAAATTACTACATAATTGAGAGAGATCAAGGTGACAACTTATTTGGGACGATAAAAATGGGTGATAAGGAAATAGGCTCCTTCCCTGCAACACCAAGAACTGGTTCGGCAGCACCAACGCCGCCGATATCGGCTCCTCCTTCCCAACTTCATTCTCCCTCTCTTACTCGATCACCGCTTCTTTCCACGGATGATCACATACAACCTGCAAGCAAAACCCCAAAAAGTTCAACCCCAAGGATTAGAACCCCACGTTTTATTACTCCTTTGGGAAGTCCAATTAGAAGGGCTCTTAAGCTTACCAGGCTTGACCCTCATGATGCTTGGCTTCCCATCACTGAGTCAAGGAATGGAAATGCCTATTACGCTGCATTTCATACTCTTTGTTCAGGGATTGGTATTCAAGCCCTTGTGCTCCCTGTTGCTTTCACGTTCCTTGGGTGGTACGTAATCAAAGACACTTATAAATTTTCATGGTGCTTACAATATGCAACAGGTTGATGAAGTTAACAGGTTATACCAATGTTTGTTGTTTCCAGGTCTTGGGGAATCATAACCTTGACTGTGGCCTTCATATGGCAGCTTTACACCCTATACTTACTGGTCCACCTCCATGAATCTCCTGAAACTGGAATGCGTTACAGCAGATATCTTCAGCTTTGCAATGCGACTTTCGGTAAAGCCATAAACCCAACATTAATTCTTGATTTTCTAGCGAATTTTTGAAGTCGAAACTGATTGTTTAATGTTCATTCATGGTTAACAACTCAGGTGAGAAGTTAGCAAAATGGTTTGCATTGTTCCCCATCTTGTACCTATCAGCAGGAACATGCATCACCTTGATCATCATCGGTGCCCAATCTTGTAGGCTGTTTTTCAATACCGTATGCGGTGGAACATGCTCCGCTCAGCCACCTACCAACGCGGAGTGGTACTTAATATTCACTTCTGCTGCAGTGCTTCTGTCTCAGCTGCCTAATTTAAACTCGATCGCCGGTGTGTCGCTCGTCGGAGCCATCACAGCTATTGCTTATTGCACCCTAATTTGGGTGATTTCAGTGGTTGAGGGAAGAATGCCCGGAGTATCATACAATCCAGTGAAAGGAAGAACTGAAGTTATTAGAATTTTTGATATTCTTAATGCGCTTGGGATCATTGCTTTTGCTTTTAGAGGCCACAACCTGATACTTGAGATTCAGGTAAAATTTCCCATGCTCTACTAATATATGTTTCTTTATTTAGATTATATATTAAATTTTATGCTATCATAGAAAAAATTAAAAATTAAAAATTAAAAAATTAAAAATTAAAAATATTAAAATTAAAAGTAAAATCCAACGAAATATTTCATTTTTATCCCTTCTCAAATATTACAGATTCATTTTAAGTCACTGTAATTTCTTCTCAAATTTTTCATGTTCAACAAACAATTCTTGGCTTAGCCATTTATGACGTTTTTCATACAAAAAAAAAAAAACATCAACTTTGTCTCTTTGACAAATAAATAGAGAATTTTAAATAAAACAGTTAAAAAAGAACAAACTTGTTGACCACGTGCACACACATTTAAAAGAGATGTCAGCTTTGCTCAACGAAGCAGCTGACTGCGACAATTATTTTGAAAGTGTAAACAAATGATTTTACTTTGCAAGCTTAACTATGATTTTAAAGCCTTAATTTCTACAATACAAAACGTAACACCCTATGAAAACAAGAGCCTAAACATGTTGAATTTCCATATTCAACCAAGGGATTTGTCTCAATCCCATGAAACCGCGGGACTTTGATCCAAAAAGAAGTATGATATTACATTGGAACCACCAACTTGCAGGCAACCATGCCGTCGGACGAGAAACATCCCTCGCGTGTGCCAATGTGGAAGGGAGTCAAGATAGCTTACACACTTGTCGCAATGTGCTTATTCCCTCTTGCAATTGCTGGCTATTGGGCTTATGGTCAAATGGTAACTACTGCCTTTAATATCTTTCACACTTGAACACTTTCCTTTACTACAATTCAATGTTTTGCAAGATTAATGTTTATTTTGTTGTTGTCATTGACAGATACCAGTAGATGGGGGCATGCTAACAGCCTTATTTGCATTCCATGGTCAAGATACATCCCAATTCCTCCTAGGATTAACAAGTTTATGCGTCATAATTAGTTCCCTAAGCTCATTCCAGATCTACGGCATGCCAGCGTTTGACGACATGGAATCTCTATACGTCAAGAAGAAGAAGAAGCCGTCACCGTGGTGGCTGAGACTGATTTTCCGGGCATTGTTCGGCTATCTATGCTTCTTTGCGGCAGTGGCAATCCCCTTCTTAGCAAGCTTTGCTGGTCTTATTGGGGGGATAACATTGCCGGTCACCTTAGCTTACCCATGCTTCATGTGGGTTAAGGTAAAAAAACCCAAGGTGTATGGCCCAAATTGGTGGCTAAATTGGTCATTAGGACTCTTTGGGATGGCTCTAAGTGGGCTTTTAATAGCGGCTTCACTTTTTGTTATTATTGATAATGGTGTTGAATTTAGCTTCTTTAATCCTGCGTAAGAATGTCATTAGCATGAGGTGATTAGCTTCACACCCATTGTCCAATCACGTACTAGAGTTTTGATTAGATATATCTGTTTATACATTTTCAACATGTGGGATTTTTTTTAGAAAACAAAACAATAAGGACAATTGTAAGTTGTAATAAACTCTAATGAGCAGCCAAGTCTTTATTCTTACATCACCATTTGCTACTCTTTGCACATTTGTTACAGCCAAAGGCTTAATGTGTGAGCATGAAGAATTAATTAGAGATGTTTTTGGATAAAAAGGGAACTAAAACAGTAAAAAGTCCGGAAGAATCGTAGGAGTTGGAGACAATAATGGATGCTGAATCTGCTGCTTTTGTTTTCCAATAAAAGGAGAGGTGGGTTCTTTTGGAGTGGATGAAATATAAACTCTAATTATTATAACGTGTTATGGGAAACCCAATAAGATCAGAATCTTTAGGATTATATTCCCAAGACATGGAGTGAAAGTCTTACAAAAAAAAAAGAAAAAAAAAAAAGACATGACTTACAACTTTTAATTTCTTATAATAATTCTGTTTCGAAATATTTAGGAAATCATCCTCTCAAATTAAAAGGGCTGTTAGTCGTCTACCAAAGGAATCTACAAGAAGAATCTAAATCAATGAAGAAAAAACTGGAATCTAACAATTGATTATGTATTTTCTTTTCGTCAAAACAACATCATTATATTAAATTTACAATTTAATAAAACAAAACCTAATAATTTTATACGATATGCGGAGATGACAAACCATCCTTATTCAAAATGAAAACTGAAGAAGATGAAGGTTGACTAACCCTCAATGTTTATCTCCTTCTTGACATGCTTAGCTACCAATTCCCAGCTTTGTTGTTGTGGTTTCTATTATAAAGATTCGAACAAACTTGAACTTTGATAAAATATTTATTTTGGTTTTGATTTATATTTATATATGTTAAGTATGTAAGTATATAAAAGAAAAATTATACATACATGGAAGCAAGGGATAGTTGTTTAGAGACGTCGTTTTCCGATATTGTTTAGACTGCAGTAATATTAAAAATAACACTGAGGTAGGGTTGGGCAAAAACAACAAACAGAAATATTTTTATTTAATTCATAATTTATTTTTATGATATAAAAATAAATATTTTATATTTAAAATCTTATAATTAATTAAAAATAACTTTAAAATATTATATAATAATTGAGTAACTATTTGGTATAAAACTCGTGGAGTGGTTAACAATGTAGAAGGTGTCCTATATATATATATATATATATATATATATATATATATATATATTTCCTTTTACTTTATAAGACATTTGTGATACTTTCAACCTGCTTGTAAAGTTTTAAAAATAAAGAATAGAAAGATTATATTATTGTCTTTGTTTATGTTTCAAGTTAAAACAAACTACCACAATTCTCCTCCTCCTACAGATTAGGCTACATTTTTCACAAATTTTACAAACAAAAGCTCTTATTTTTATAGTTTTTATTTCTTAAATTTTTTCGAATTTGCTTATTGGAAGAAAATAACTTTCTTGAAATTTGAATTGGATTCCCCTAAAAGAAATCTTGAAGTTGAAAATATTACCTAATTATTAGAATTATTGTTGCGAAGTCTATAAATTATACGCTCCTTGATTGAATCATAAGTACTTACTTCACTTTTGTTGACTCTAACCCAAGTTGATAAAACTCTCCTGAAATATAACCTAGAACCAAATCTTCATTAGTTAAAGGAATCTAGGGTGGAATTGATTTACTAATTAAACCTCCATGAATCCATTTTTTTGTTCTTTTATTCCAAGTAAACCTGGGCTCTTTTCTTTTCTTTTTCACAAATGGAGAGTTTCAGATACAACTCATATATCAGACTGTGTAAAATAAAATAAAATAAAACACACAGATTTTTATGTGGAAACCCTTTCGAGAAAAAACCACGGGCAAAGGAGAAGAAAATTCACTATGTCGAATTCGAAATAAATTATAAGAGGAATAGACTATATCTATTTATAGGCTTGTAAAGCCATATTCTAGTAAGACTGAAACACCTTATTCTAATAAATATCAAATATATGGAATTTAATAAGGTTTAAAAAACCTTATTCTAAAATAAAATAAAAGAAGTGTAATTCTATATGGATTCTTCTTGTATTTTATTTTACCACTGTATTTTATTTAAATAAGGATTCGGGTCACTTAATTCTAACAATCTCCACCTTGACACGAATTCTTAATGAACAAGTTCTTCATCGCGAACTCTCAACGAACAAGTTCTCCACCTCTTCCATAAAACCCCTTAAAAGTTTAACTTCAACAATGAACACCAACCAAGTCTAAGCAATGCTCAAACTTGGTTATAGGAAGTGTCTTAGTCATCATATCTACAAGATTTTCATGAGTACTAATTTTGCTCACAACAATATCACCACAAGCAATAATATCACGAAAAAAATGATACCGAACATCAATGTGTTTTGTTCTCTCATGAAACATTTGATCTTTTGTAAGAAAGATGGCACTCTGACTGTCACAAAATACTGTGCTGATTTGAAGGTCTTCATTGAGTTCACTAAAGAGTCCCTTCAACCAAATAGCTTCTTTACAAGCCTCAATAATCGCCATGTACTCAACTTGAGTGGTAGATAAAGCTACTGTAGTTTGCAAAGTGGCTTTCTAAGTAATTGCACAACCTCCGATTGTAAAGACATAACCTGTGAGAGATCTTCTTCTATCAAGGTCTCCAACAAAATCAGCATCAACATACCCAATTACTCCATCTCTAGTTCTTCCAAACTGTAAGCAAACATCAGTAGTTCCTCGTAAATATCTTAAAATTCATTGAACTATTTTCCAATATTCTTTACCGGGATTCGTCATATATCTGCTAACTGCACTAACTGCATATGATAAATCTGGACGTGAACAAACCATAGCATACATGAGAGATCCCACTACACTAGAGTATGGAACATGTGACATATACTCAATCTCATCATTTGATTGTGGAGACAAAGCCGATGAAAGTCTGAAATGGGCTGCTAAAGGAGTACTAACAGGCTTAGCACTCAGCATATTGAACCTACAAAGAACTTTCTCAATGTACCTCTTCTGACTTAGGTACAATTTACTTACTTTTCTATATCTGAGAATCTCCATACCAAGTATCTTCTTTGCTGGTCCTAAATCTTTCATCTCAAATTCTTCACTTAGTTGGGTTTTGACCTTTCTTATCTCTCATTTATCTTTTGCTGCTATCAACATGTCATCAACATAAAGAAGTAGATACACAAAAGAACCATCACTGCTTTTCTTAAAGTAAACACAACTTTCAAAAGTACTTCTTTTAAAATTGTGAGAAGTCATAAAGGAATCAAACCTCTTGTACCACTGTCTTGGTGACTGTTTCAAACCGTAAAGGGACTTTTTCAGCAAGCAAACGTAGTCCTCTTTTTTTGAGACTGTAAAACCCTCTGGTTGTTACATGTACATATCCTCCTCAAGTTCTCCATGCAAAAATGCAGTTTTTACATCTAACTGCTCAAGCTCCAAGTCATGCATGGCCACAATACCAAGCAAAGCTCAAATAGAACTATACTTAACAACTGGGGAGAACACATCTATGAAGTCCACTCCTGGAATTTAACTGTAACCCTTTGCAACAAGCCTTACTTTATATTTAGGTTCTTCAACTCCTAGAGTCCCTTCTTTCTTTTTGAACACCCATTTACAACGAACAGTCTTTTTACCTATAGGAAGTTTCACAAGATCCCATGTTTTGTTTTTGTGGAGTGATTCCATCTCCTCTTGCATAGCAAACATCCATTTTTCTGAGTCTTTACAGCTAACCGCCTCAGAGTAATTAGATGGCTCTTGATTCGCATCTATATCTTCAGTCACATTTAAAGCATAAGCAACTAGATCAGCCTCAGCATACTTCTTTGGAAGTTTAATTTCTCTTCTAGTTCTGTTTTTAGCAATAGAGTATTGCGATGAAGAAGCAACTCTATTCTCAATTTTTGTACTGGCTTGAAGAGTCGACTCTATATTAATATAATGCTCCATCTGCTTTTGATTTTTTTTATTAGAAGAGTCTTTAAGAGATAAGTTAGGTAGCATAGCAGTTTCATCAAAAACATCTCTGCTAATCACAACTTTTCTATTTTCAGGACACCATAACTTGTACCCTTTTACACTAGCTTTATAACCAAGAAAAACGCATTTAATAGATTTTGGTTCCAATTTTCCATTATCAACATGAGCATACGCAGGACACCCAAAGATCTTTAAATCAAAATAATTAGAAGGATTACCAAACCATACCTCTTGTAGAGTCTTTTTCTCAATGGCAACGGATGAAGATCGGTTGATCAAAAAAATGCAATAGAGGCTGCTTCTGCCCAAAAAGACTTTGGTAAGTTGACATTTGACAACATACATCGAACCTTCTCCATGATCGTTCTGTTCATTCATTCTGCAACGCCGTTTTCCTGTGGAGTATGACGAACTGTCAAGTGTCTCACAATCCCTTCTGACTTGCACAATCTATTAAACTCATCAGAACAGAACTCTAAGCCATTGTCTGTGCGGAGGTATTTTATCTGTTTTCCTTTCTGTTTTTCAATCATAATTTTCCAAGACTTAAATGCGGAAAACACATCACTTTTCTGCTTCAGGAAGAACGTCCAAACTTTTCTGAAAAAATCATCAATAAAGATTAGCATATAATTAGCTCCACCTCTTGAAGGTACTTTAGATGGCCCCTACAGATCAGAATGAATATACTCCAACGTTCCCTTCGTGTTATGGATTCCTTTAGTGAATCAAACTCTCTTTTGCTTCTCAGAAATACAGTGTTCACAGAAATTTAGTTTGCAAATTCCTTGCCCATCAAGAAGTCCTCTTTTGCTCAATTCTGCCATGTCATTCTCACTCATATGCCCTAAGCGCATATGCCAAAGTTTAGTAATATCATCATTTGACAAAGATGAAGAAGCGACAGCTGCATCACCAGTAACAGTAGAATTCTGCAAAACATATAACTTGGCAGTTTTTCTTTGCCATTTCATCATAACAAGAGAACCTTTGGAAATATTTAAAACCCCACTTTCAGCTGTGTATCTGTAACCTTTTGAATCAAGAGTACTCAACGAAATTAAATTTCTCTTCAATTCTGGAACATGTCGCACGTTACTAAGTGTTCTGACAACTCCATCAAACATCTTAACTTTAATTGTTCCAACACCTGTGATTTTACACGAAGCATTATTTCCCATCAAAACAACACCTTCAGACACTGTTTCGTAAGTTGTAAACCAATCTTGACTGGGACTCATGTGGAAGGTGCAATCTGAATCAAGTATCCACTCCTCGCTCACTTTAGAATTGTTGACTGAAGCGACTAGAAGTTCACCATCGCTGTAGTCTTCTACAATATCAGCTTTACCGAAATTTTCTAGTTGCTTTCCCTTTTGATTTGCAGCTTCCCTTTTAATCTTGTTTTGTAGCTTATAGCACTTAGATTTAATGTGCCCTTTCTTCTTGCAGAAGTTACAAGTTTTACCTCTGTTTGAAGACTTTGATCTACCCTTAGATTTACTACGAGGATTCCGTTCCTGTGTCCTACCACGATCATCATCAGCATTCTGATCTTGTCTCTCACGAACAATGAGACCCTTTTCCTGAGAGTCGGGTTTAACCACAATGATGTGAGCACACCCAGGGCATCTTTGAATGCAAAACAAGGCCAAATCGAGCTTCCAAAAGGTCCCATAACTCGAGCTTGAACCAAGCAAATTCAAGATGCTATAACAGCCTTGGTGATGCGCATTTTGGACGACAACAAGGTCCTTGATGTTGGAAGAGCTAAGGACGACTTCTTGAAGACTCCATGCACCCTTTTGCAATTCGATTTCAGCTCCTCTCCAGCTCCCCATGCACCATTCAGTTTCCATCTCGTTTGAGCTCGAATTTAGCTCGTTTCAGCTCATTCTTTCTTCATCTCAATAAACTAAGTCTTATTTTAGTTTTTAATTAAGTTTGCTACAGCTCATGCTGAAACCCCTAGCTCAACTTAGCTCACTAAGTGTTTTGACTATTTGAGCTAGCCGAATTTATTAGTTGACTCTTATTTAATTTGTCCAAATTTAGTTATTGCTATTAATTTGTTTAGTTAATATTTTAATTATTATCATATGAATAGTTGTGTGTTATTTAATTATGTTAATTGATTCATGTAGGTTAGCCGAATGTGAAAGGTTCATTCATGACAAGGTGCATGAACGGGAAAGTACATTGAATGGGAAGATACATGCATGGATCGGTTCAATGTTTGGAAGCTATACATTCATGAACATGGAGGATTAATGAATATTGAAGATGCATCTCCCATGGACGGCACACATGTATGTATGAGGGGTATTTAATGCAAGTGAATGTACGGCCAGGTTCAAGCCTCCTACCAAGTTCCATGTACAGCCGATGCATGTAGGAGGACTCTTGGTGTTTCCTAAGCACCTATTCAGCCAAGAGACACCTCTTGGAAGTATCATGCACACCTTGGCCGAACCTAGACAACCCGCTGAGTTTCCAAAGTTGTACATTCATCAAGTGACTTAAGCTTATGCATGAAGCTGTCCAATGAAGTTCCAATCAGTCGAATCAAGACTCGTCAAATTAATGTGTTCATTCTAGAATATTCTAGCTAGTTCATGACCGAATTTGCTTAGCCTTTAAGCTAGCTAGTTTGTCCATTCGGTTACTACATGATTGCCTTTAAATAGTTTATTCATTTCATTGTAAAAGGACGTTTGCCAAATTTGTTAATGAACATTTGTTCTTGTGAGGTTGCTTCCTCTCATATCTCGTACAAGTTTCGAAAAACTTATCTAGCTTGTGCTAATGGCGTTAATCGTCTTGTTTTGAACTTATCACCAATCTTAGTGTGGCATTCACTTATCCAGCTATCCATAATTTCACCTTAACCATATAGGAATCGGGGTGACACTAGTTAGTGTTGAATCATTCCTGACGTTAAGTTCTTTTTTCCATTTCCATCTTTCAACCTACTTCTTGATATCCCAAACCGAACCATTTAGCCATCACCCATCTCTGCTACATAAACCGAACCTATCACTAAACTTACCTACTTTGAAACCTTCCGCTTAACATTTTCTAACTCTTTACTACTATTACTTTAACCCGAGGCACGAACGACTTTCTCGAACTACGATCGGGCAACTACGTGAATTCGACTCATTAACCCAGGCCGGATCACATCATTTGGTATCAGAGCTTGTAAATCGAGAAGCGCCGACGGTCGTATCAAGTTCTTATTAGGTTCGTTGTGAAAAAAAATTCGAATTAAAAAAAAATCAAGTTGTATTTTCATTTTATCATTGTAAAAGTGATATATTGAAATTGTAAAAAAAAAAAGAGAAAAGAAATATATATATATATACGAAATTTAAAAAAAAAGTGAAGAGCTCAAATTCTCTATTGTTTCTACCTTTGTACCGAGCGTCAAGTGTTCGTTTCATTAACTTTGTACCCCCTTATTTCCCAAAACGCCACACTACATTGGACTTATTTTCTTTTAGCCTACCCGTACACCATACGATTTAACCCTTGTAACCATTTTGAAGCCGACCCCAAAGCACCAAGACGAGTCAAAAGAAACAAAATACGAGGTTACGAGAGTAAGCTTGAGTGGAAAAAGGTTAGAGTGCGTGAGAGCATTCCAGTGTTGAAAAAGCCAAAACGAGTGAAAACACGAGTGGAGTGTCATCATTATTTTCTTTGTGAGTGAAATAGTGAGATTTGTGGTGAGGATTCTAACTTTTCTTGCTGATTCAACATGGCGCAAGCTAAAAAGCTTCTCGTTGTTAAAAGAAGCCTCAGTATCCAAAGTCCTGAAAATGAACAACAACGGGAGAATATCTTCCATTCTCGATGCCAAGTTCAAGGGAAAGTCTGTAGTTTGATCATCGATGGTGGAAGCTGTACCAACGTGGCAAGCACTTTAATGGTGGAGAGACTAGGCTTGACCACCACCAAACATCCTAGCCCCTACAAACTCTAATGGCTCAATAACGGTGGCGAAATCAAGGTAAACAAACAAGTACTTGTTTCTTTTTCAATTGGTAAGTACAAGGACGAGGTATTTTGTGATGTTGTTCCCATGCACGCGGGACATCTGTTGCTTGAGAGGTCGTGGCAATACGATCGAAGAGTCATCCATGATGGGTATACCAACCAGTATACATTCAAGTACCAAGGCAAAAATATCACTTTGGCACCTTTGACGCCAAAGCAAGTTTTCGAGGATCAAATGAGAATGAAGTCTATTGTAAATCAATCGAGAGAAAATGAAAAAGAAAAGAATGAATGTAAAAAAAGAAAAGAAAAATGAGAAAAAGAATGCGAAAACAGCAAAAGAAAAGAAAAAACAAGTGAGAAAAGAAAAATAAGAGCAAGAAAAAGAAATTGGAAAAAAAAAGTCTGTTTGCAAAAAAAAGAGAAGTTCGGAGAGCAATTCTATCAAAACAAACCATTCTTGTACTTCTGTACAAGGAAAATCTTTTTAGCACTAACGAACTGCCTGAGGAATTGCCTTCTTCTATTTTAAGTCTTTTGTAGTATTTCCAATACGTTTTCCCGGAAGAGACTCCGAGTGGATTAACACCTCTAAGAGGAATTGAGAACCAAATCGATTTTGTGCCGGGAGCGGTAATTCTAAATCGACCTGCCTATAGAATGAATCTTGAAGAAACTAAAGAACTACAACGGCAAGTCAACGAATTGATAGAAAAATGCTATATTAGAGAGAGTCTTAGCCCTTGTGCCGTGCCAGTCCTCTTGGTGCTGAAAAAGGATGGTACTTGGTGAATGTGTGTCGATTGTCGTGCTGTGAATAAAATCACTATCAAATATCAACATCCGATTCCTCGACTAGACGACATGCTAGACGAACTAAGTGGAGCTAAACTGTTCTCCAAGATCGATCTAAAAAGCGGATATCACCAAATTCGTATGCGAGAAGGTGACGAGTGGAAAACTGCCTTCAAAACGAAACATGGTTTGTATGAATGGTTGGTCATGCCGTTTGGCTTAACCAACGCTCCTAGTACTTTTATGAGACTCATGAACCATGTGTTGAGATCCTTCATTGGTAAGTTTTGTGTTGTTTACTTCGATGATATTCTCATATATAGCAAGACTTTGGAAGATCATGTAATATATCTTAAGTCTGTCCTTGACACACTGCGTAAGGAAACTCTCTTTGCTAATCTTAAGAAATGTACTTTTTGCTCTAACAAAGTTATCTTTCTTGGTTTTGTGGTTAGTGCACAAGGTTTGGAAATCGATCAAGAGAAAATAAAGGCAATACAATAGTGGCCGAGACCTACAACCATTAGTCAAGTTCGAAGCTTCTATGGATTGGCAAGCTTTTACCGGCGTTTTGTGCCCAACTTCAGCACATTGGCCACACCCTTGACAAGCGTTATCAAAAAGAATTCCGCGTTCCATTGGGGAGATGAGCAAGAGAGGTCTTTTATTGAGATTAAAAATTTTCTTACTAACACACCTTTACTTGCTTTGCCAGATTTTTCAAAGACCTTTGAAATTGGGTATGATGCATCTGGTGTGGGAATTGGAGCTGTAGTAACCCAAGACGAACGACCCATTGCTTATTTTAGTGAGAAGCTTAGTGGAGCCCCACTCAATTATCCGGTCTACGACAAAGAAATGTACGCATTAATACGGGCTCTTGAAACTTGGCAACATTATCTGTGGCCAAAAGAGTTTGTAATCCATTCCGACCACGAGTCTTTGAAACATATAAAAGGACAAAACAAGTTGAATAAGAGGCACGCTAAATGGGTCGAGCACCTTGAGTCATTTCCTTATGTAATTAAGTACAAAAAAGGTAAAGACAATGTAGTAGCTGATGCCCTATCGCGAAGGTACACCTTACTTTCTACTCTTGAATCAAAACTGCTTGGTTTTTCTTTCTTAAAAGAATTGTATGCTAATGACGTTGATTTTGGAGAAATCTATTCTACTTGTGAGCATGTTGCATTTGATGGGTTTCTATGCAATGAAGGTAAGCTGTGTGTTCCACAAAGTTCTGTTAGGGACTTGCTTGTGCAAGAAGCCCATAGTGGAGGATTCATGGGACATTTTGGAGTTGGCAAGACGTTAGCCACCCTTAATGAACATTTTTATTGGCCTAGGAAGAGGCGAGACGTGGAGCGGGTTTGTGAGCGGTGTTTGGCGTGCAAACGAGCAAAATTCAAGATTCAACCCCATGGACTTTACACACCATTACCAATAATTGAAACTCCTTGGACGGATCTATCCATGGATTTCATCCTTGGTTTTCCTTAGCCATTTTTGGAGGTCACTATGGGGTAAACTCGGAACCAAATTATTGTTTTCAACTACCTGTCATCCTCAAACGGATGGACAAATCGAAGTGGTCAACTGAGTACTTTCTACTCTTCTGTGGGCTATCATTCGTAAGAATTTAAAATCGTGGGAAGAATGTTTGCCCCATATTGAGTTTGCCTATAATAGAACGGTTCATTCAGCAACCAAGCATTCACCTTTTGAAGTGGTTTATGGGTTTAATCCGATAACTCCTTTAAACTTAGTTCCTCTACCTAATAACCAATTGATTCATTCTGATGCTAGAAAAAAAGCCGATTTCGTAAAGAAGCTACATCAACAAGTGCGAGCTAATATAGAGGAAAGGACTAAGTCTTATGTGCAGCAAGCAAACAAGGGGCGAAAGAGAGTTATATTTGAACCCGGTGATTGGGTTTGGGTCTATATGCGCAAGGAATGATTTTCAGCCCAGCGACTTTCCAAGTTACTTCCCCGAGGAGATGTACCCTTCCAAGTACTTGAACGCATTAATGAGAACTCATATAAGCTTGACTTACCGGGTGAATATAACATAAGTGCTAGTTTTAACGTTTCAGATTTGTCCCCTTTTGATGCAGATTCCGACTTGAGGACAAGTCGCTTTGAAGACAGGGGGAATGATATGAGCACACCCGGGGCATCTTTAAATGCAAAACAAGACCAGATCGAGCTTCCAAAAGGTCTCATGACTCGAGATCGAACCAAGCAAATTCAAGATGCTATAACAGCCTTGGTGATGCGCATTTGGGACGACAACAAGGTCCTTGATGTTGGAAGAGCTAAGGACGACTCCTTGAAGACTCTATGCACCCTTTTGCAATTCGATTTCAGCTCCTCTCCAGCTCCCCATGTGCCATTCAGTTTCCATCAACTCGCTTGAGTTCAATTCAGCTCGTTTGAGCTCGAATTTAGCTCGTTTCAGCTCATTCCTTCTTCATCTCAATAAACTAAGTCTTATTTTAGTTTTTAATTAAGTTTGCTACAGCTCATGCTGAAACCCCTAGCTCAACTTAGCTCACTAAGTATTTTGACTATTTGAGCTAGCTGAATTTATTAGTTGACTCTTATTTAATTTGTCCAAATTTAGTTATTGCTATTAATTTGTTTAGTTAATATTTTAATTATTATCATATGAATAGTTGTATGTTATTTAATTATGTTAATTGATTCATGTAGGTTAGCCGAATGTGGAAGGTTCATTCATGACAAGGTGCATGAACGGGAAAGTACATTGAATGGGAAGATACATGCATGGATCGGTTCAATGTTTGGAAGCTATACATTCATGAACATAGAGGGTTAATGAATATTGAAGATGCATCTCCCATGGACGGCACACATGCATGTATGAGGGACATTTAATGCAAGTGCATGTACGGCTAGGTTCAAGCCTCCTACCAAGTTCCATGTACAGCCGATGCATGTGGGAGGACTCTTGGTGTTTCCTAAGCACCTATTCGGCCAAGAGACACCTCTTGGAAGTATCATGCACACCTTGGCCGAACCTAGACAACCCGCTGAGTTTCCAAAGGTGTACATTCATCAAGTGACTTAAGCTTATGCATGAAGCTGTCCAATGAAGTTCCAATCAGCCAAATCAAGACTCGTCAAATTAATGTGTTCATTCTAGAATATTCTAGCTAGTTCATGACCGAATTTGCTTAGCCTTTAAGCTAGCTAGTTTGTCCATTCGGTTACTACATGATTGCCTTTAAATAGTTTATTCATTTCATTGTAAAAGGACTTTTGCCAAATTTGTTAATGAACATTTGTTCTTGTGAGGTTGCTTCCTCTCATATCTCGTACAAGTTTCGAAAGACTTATCTAGCTTGTGCTAGTGGCGTCAATCGTCTTGTTTTGAACTTATTACCAATCTTGGTGTGGCGTTCACCTATCCAACTATCCCTAATTTCACCTTAACCATATAGGGATCGGGGTGACACTAGTTAGTGTTGAATCATTCCTGACGTTAAGTTCTTTTTTCCATTTCCATCTTTCAACCTACTTCTTGATATCCCAAACCGAACCATTTAGCCATCACCCATCTCTGCTATATAAACCAAACCTATCACTAAACTTGCCTAATTTGAAACCTTCCGCTTAACCTTTTCTAACTCTTTTACTACTATTACTGTAATCCGAGGCACGAACGACTTTCTCAAACTACGATCGGGCAACTACGTGAATTCGACTCATCAACCCGGGCCGGATCACATCACACAAGATGCTTCATCTTATCATACGAGGTTAAAGAATCATAAACCTCATCAACTGTGAGAGACTCGCGGCTATATAAAATCGTGTCTCTAAAGGTTGAATAAGACGGGGGCAACGAACAAAGTAGAATCAACCCTAGATCTTCCTTACTATACTGAACCTCCATGGCCTCCAAGTTTGAGAGAATTTCTTTAAACAATGTTAAGTGTTCGTGTATAGACGCACCTTCCTCCAAACGATGAGCATAAAGACGCTGCTTCATATGCAACTTGCTTGTTAGAGTTTTCGACATACATATTTGTTCTAGTCTCTTCCATAATGCAGCGACAGTCTTCTCTTTCATCACATCCTGTAAAATTTTGTTGGCCAAATGCAGATGTAATTGTGTTAATGCGTTTCGATCCTTACGCTTCTTCTCTTAATCTGTTAATGTCGAAGGCATCTTATCTATCCCTAGCATGGCATCCTCCAGATCCATCTGCGCAAGAACTTCTTGCATCTTAATCTGCCGCAACGCAAATCTGGTGTTGCGATCCAACAGCGAAATTTCATACTTCAAAGACGCCATTACCGTGATCGAGATGAATAACCCGGAAGCTGTAATACCAGTTTGTGAAAAAAATAAAAATAAAATAAAATAAAGAACACAGACTTTTACGTGGAAACCCTTTGGGAAAAAACCACGGGCAGAGGAGAAGAAAATTCACTATGTCGAATTCGAATTAAATTACAAGAGTAATAGACTATATCTATTTATAGGCTTGTAAAGCCATATTCTAGTAAGACTGAAACACCTTATTCTAATAAATATCAAATATATAGAATTTAATAAGGTTTAAAAAACCTTATTCTAAAATAAAATAAAAGAAGTGTAATTCTATATAGATTCTTCTTTTATTTTATTTTATCACTATATTTTATTTAAATAAGGATTCGGGTCACTTAATTCTAACACAGACAGATGACCATATATAACACAAAATTTCTCCATCGATTCCTTCTAGTTGAGCCTCTTGGTCTATCATTATACCCCGAGAAGTAGAAAGAATTACAATCCCTATCCCGCCTAAATTGTTCTAGGAATTTGTTGATAGTTAGAATAGATTCATAGATTTAGTTGACTAATTCATCGTAAATTTGAAATAGTTCTATGTGATCCTTTTCTATTCTTTATATGTTACAAGGTAAATATATATATATATATATATATATATATATATATTCGTGCTCTTGATGTTTTCTTATGTTATTTATAAAACTTCTCGTAAAAATATTTTAACAATATTTTTAGTGATTAGTAGATCATATTTGAATTGTTCCTTTTCTATCCATATCATTATTTTGTATAGTGATTATTATTTCAGCAATAGCGTCCTTACTCATGGTAAACGAAAACTTTTGTTACTTTTGAATTTTGATATAACTGAGAATAAAAAAAAAGAGGAGGAAGATTAAACCGAACTTAAACCTTCTTCAAGACATGAACATATAAAACAAAAGCACATAGAAATTAGTTATGTAATTGGATGATCATATGTATGTCTATAAGACAAATGCAGTAATAAAATGAATAGTAGAATCAGCAAATACAATCCAACCAATCATAAAATTACTACAACCTTTTCTTTGTACACTTGTAGATAAAATGCCATGCATATATATATCTATACTCTTTGCCTTGTAAAGTTGTATATCTTTTTACAGAAACTTGAGCTTAAAAGCCATGTGTTGGAACTTGTAAAAAACCTCTCATTCAGCTCCAATTTTTATCCTTCTAAATTGACTCTACATTCTGAATAAAGTTAATAGTGGCAATAGATATTTATCAAAGATGTAATAGAGAGCCACAAGAATGCAGTACGTAAAACGTTGTGGTTAATATGAATCGACAATTGTAGCCCAGAAACCATATAATCCTCTATGTATGAAATTAAAATTTGTTCTAGATGTATGTAATGGCGTCGTGAAGTGATGTTTGATACTCGTAGCACTTGCAAAAGTATTATTGCTTGCCATTTCTCAGTAAAATAAACACTAGGATGATCTCATAGAAATGATCTTATATTACAGACACAAAAAAGTAGAAATTATTTCACCTTGCAAGTTTACCCAAAAATAAAGGTTAAGGAACAATGTTGGTGTTTCCCGACTTTACCATAAAATAATGATGATGACACTGGGACAATAATTGATAAAGTACTATCAGTCTTGAATGTTTCAAATTTTTTGATAACAACAATTTTTCTTAATCATTTAGACAATATAATATTATTGAACACCAATACCAATAAAAAAGTTAAAAATGAACCAAAGCACTCTAACTGATTTTTAGCTTAAATTTGTTACTTTACTCATATATGGAAAATGTCAAATTAGATAATAATAAAAATACCTGGAGATGTTTAAGATGTCTTTTTATTTTTGAAATTTAATCAAGTGACATTTATATTGTATGAAAATGGTTGAATCTGTAGCATGCTGGAACCTTAATTATTATTTAATAAATCAAGTGAATTTTAAAATTTTGGAAATCATTGAATCCGTATATGCACGTTGAGGTTAGTCCATTTCTTATCATTGCTTTCTTTTATTCAACTAAAATTATTGCTTTCTTAGTGGCTAAGTAATCCCTTTCGGTTTCCTATTATTGTCGCTCTGATTTCTCATTATGAAATTACTATGCTTTTAATCATATTTTATTTAAACCATAGAATAAAATTAATTTAAAGTATTCAATATTAATTGTTTTATGCAATGGATTAAAAATATCATATATTAAATGTGTATAATCACGTAATAGATATTAGAAATCTTATTATATGTGTATGCTTGTTAAAATTATAAATTTAGAATACAAATATCTATTTAAAAATCACATACAATAAATAATGAAATGTACGGCTTGAAACTAATTAATAATAACACATAAAATATATACGTTATTAAAATAAAAATTTAGATTGATGTTGTCATCAATTTTGAGTCGGTTTCAAGTTAACTTGTGACACCAACTCAATTAAATACATTATTACTATATACAACTGATAAATGTAATAAAATATGCATAATAAAGTTAAAATATATAAAATAAATAATAATAAATCTTTAATTGATGATAAATTAAAACATTATTAATATACCGATGTAGTATTTAAATCTTTTATATGCATATTTTTATTGATTTTGAAATAAAAAAATTTAAAATATTCTCAAATAATATTATTTATTTTAATTACAGAATAATATTTCCATAATTTCCTAAGATAATAAGACATATATCATATTTACATTTAAAATTTTAAGTTTGCATTTTCCTTTCTTATATATATTAACATGAAAAGGAGACACAATAAAATTGAAGTAAAAGATTTATATATATCGCAAGTTTTTCTACCCCCACCAATTCTGTTTTTTTTTTCTCCTTCTTATTCACTCTACATGTTTTCTCCCTTTTTCAACGCGTAGATTTATTTTATGAGTATTTTTATTGTCTTCACAAGTTATGACGGATAGATGACGATACTTGTTATTCGTTAAAACTCCATCGCCACCAATAGTTTTTCTTTTTTGGAATGTGGGTGGCTTTTTGTCAGTTTCTTAATCTATTTCTGTTTTGATAATATTTCAGAATAATAAATGATTTCACGAGTCGATTTGGACTTGTGTTGTCTTAAGTTTTTTATGTTTTTTTGTTCATTTTTCCGTTATTTAATAAGTTTTTAGTTTTAGAAATTTTTGTCTACTCTTATAGCACGTTTTTTTCGTCTTGTTTTTGCATGTAATCTTAGTCTTACAAGTGATTTTAGGGATGACTTTGTTATCGTCCTCTATAGTTTGGTGAATGTTTGATTCTTTTGTCAATTTTTGTCCGTTGCTTTGAACCATTCGTGATTGATTTCCTTATTATGTTAAGTGCTTGCAATCACTCCAGATATGTCGTGATTGAATTGTGACAAAGTCAATTGTCAACGTGTCATAATGTTCTATTGATGCTGATGTTGATGTTAAAGCCTTTGTTGTGTTAATAGAGCTTGTCCCTCTCTATTGACGATGAGTGTTTATTATTATTTTTCCTTAAATTGTATAATTCTATTTATTGAGTGAATTAATGAATTTTAAGTTAAAAAAAGTTATTATTAAAGGTAGAGTAAGTATAGATAAGATTAATTAAGATTAGAAACAAAAACTAGGTTTATAAAAGAGATTTGGATTCATGCGCTTTTTCTTACTTTTCCTAAAGCAAACCTCTTTTGCATTAAAAGCTGGAGAGAGCTATATGTGAAAAATTAAACAATAATATTTGGAAATTTAATCCACCTAAATTGAGCCTTGCGTAGTCAGATCACATCACTTAAATTAATTAATTAAAGTCTGCTACGACTTGGTCTAATCCCATTCATAACAACAAATAATTCATCAATTTGGCATTTGCCAATCTATTTAATAATATAAAGTTGTTTCATATACGACCCTTCTTCTCCCTACTTTTATTTCTATTATTATTTTATATCTTTTAACATCTCTATTATAATAAAGTCTAGTGTCACGAATGATGAAAAATTATTAAAATATTATTTTTAATATATAACAAATATTATTGTAAAAATATATTGTTATATTTCAATATGTTTAAAGCATTTAGATTTATTATTATGTGTAGCACCTTCGTATAAATTAAAGTATTGTCTTTTTAAAATTATTAAGTATATTTAATATTTTATCACCGTTTTAAATAAAGATAAAATACGTCTTTTTAGGTCTCAATTCCTAATTTCTAAAATAGTTGTCTTGGCAATATTAATATCACTTTGAACTAGCTTTTTTATTGATGAAACTCATTACAAGGTTCACTATCATCGCATGAACCAAGTATTGTCCTACTAAAAATCATGGGCTTCCTCAAAATTTTGTCATCCACTTTAAAAATACAACTAAGATGCAATTCTTCCAAATTTCAACTCTAATAAAGCTAGTGATATACACCATAGTTACCCTTTCACCTTCTATATTTATAGAGTTCATGGAAGTTGAGAAATGCGCACATATTATAATAAACATGTAACTGTTTTCTATTTATTTCAACAATGAATAAATAAATAAAGCTAATTTCACATTTAATTATTATTTCTTTTTGTATTTATGTCTTTTATATTTTACATACATAACAAAATTATGACAATCAAATATTAGCTCATTGATTGTCTAAAATTTAAACGGAGATAAGTGACATTATAAAAACATTTACATTGCGGGAAAGACAACTTACTTTAGTAAATAATCTAACTAACTCATTAATCCCGTAAAAGAATCAAAATGAGCATTTGATTCAAATACTAAGAAGGATTATTATATCGTCTACAATTCCAACTAGAGAGATGGCTAGTCTTGGCTATTGCAACAGCTGACTCCACGAGTAGCGATATAGATGTATTCATTAGTAGAATGATACATTAGACTGAACCCAAGATGAATCAATTTTGAATCTGTTTGTGAATTAATTCACTTGTGACGTTCATGGTGTGATTTTCCTAAATCCGGAGTTAGTTACTGACCATGTGTATGCAACTCATGTGCTTTGATATAAGTGGAGGCTTATGCTCTAAAGATGGTCGAGTCCATAGTCAGTATCTTGGGTACATGACTTGTGTATGGCATGACTTTACTAGCAATAGTGGAATACATAGCTCAATTAAAGAGTTAATGATATCCTCTCATTGGCATTGTGTGGATTGATAAATATGAAATGTGGTTATGGGTTGTTCGTTCTCGAACGAGTAATTTATCACAGTCATTTGTTGATAGTGGTCATATTAATCATTAAAAAGACATAATGGTGACAATGAGATAAATTAGGATTGTATTGAGTGAACGAATTTAACTCAAATGGATCAAGGATATCATATGAGGGTAACACACACATGAAGAGGTCATAGGACAAAGCAATTGGATGAATTGCTTTTGTAAAGAGTATACAATAAGGAGTTTTCAATCATGATACTTATTGTGAACTGACTTCATGATTAAGTAATTGCGAATTATCAGAACGATGCTTCTTGACATAATTACAATCACTAGAGTCAATTAGATATGTCTGATTGGTCCCTCCGCTAGCTCAACAAAAGCTCGATCGGATTGTATTTGAATGAAAAAAAAATTCTATGACTTTGGGAATAATTTAATCGAGTTGATTTATTCGATGTGGAATTAAATTAAGTGGTCGTAAGAATTATTCAACTAAAGAATTTGATTAAAGAATTTGATTAAAGAATTCTCTTGAAAAATTATTTTGAAAAATTTAAGTGATTATTAGATAAATTAATTTTGATAAAGTAAAATTAAATTAATCAAATCAATTAAATTTAATATGATATTTTGGAACTTAATTTTTAAGTCAAACAATTGACCTAATGGGTAATTGAACTTAAAAATTGGACCTAAGATCATACATTGGGCTCAGGAGCTCAAAACCAAGACCAAAACCCAAAAACTGGTCAAACTAGGCCCGATATGTGAAACCGGGCTGATGGTCCAACTGGTGATTAAACCAGACCGACCGAGTTGTCATTGACCCAGACCGAACCGACTCGAGGTGCAGTATGGTGTCACACCTACATCACCGGACACGACAATGTCGGTGGTTGTGACGGCAGTGTCCCAGTGGTTGGCGGCTGTTGATCGTCGGTGGTTGAGCATTGGAAGAGTTACATATTACTGAAACTCTACCAGAGAATTTGATTTCAGATTAATTATTCTAAACATAATATTATTTTAATAGTTTAATATTAAATTTAATTTGATACTTATTTTAATAATATTTTAGTAATTTAATATTAAAGTGATTATTTTAATATTAAATTTAATTTAAAGTTTATCTTGTAGATAAACATTCTATTATTTTAATAAGATTTAATATTAAATTTAATCTAATATTTATCTTGATAAATATTTTATTAATTTATTATTAAAGTGATTAAGTTTAATCATATTTGAACTCTCTAAACTCACTCTATATAAAGAGAGTATTAGGTCATTATTTACACACACTTCAATTCAAGAGAAAGTTGTAAAGAGAAAATTATCTTAAGAGATTATTCCAGAAAATTTCTAGAGATATTTTTTATTTATAACTTGACCCAAAAGTTTAGAGAAATAGTAAAATTACCCCACTGGTAATTTTTGTGAAAAATTTTCTAATTCAAAGCAAGCTCACACTCGGCAGATGTAAGCTTAAGGATAGC
Organism: Gossypium arboreum; assembly: GCF_025698485.1. Lineage (NCBI taxonomy): Eukaryota > Viridiplantae > Streptophyta > Magnoliopsida > Malvales > Malvaceae > Gossypium > Gossypium arboreum. The sequence goes on along the minus strand of NC_069071.1, from coordinate 103,738,545 downwards.
AGAAAAGACTATTCGATCGAAGTGCTCATCCTAAGCGAATCGAAAAGGTACAGTATTGATTAACTGTTTATTACTTTAGATATCACAATCAAGATCTTGTTTTGTAAAAATTTTTAAAACTCTGGTTTTTCTCTAAATTTATTTTTCGCTACATTTTCCAAACCCGTATTTCCAACAGTCAGTTCAAACCGCTATAAACCTTTTATATTTATAAAGCTTAAGGATTCAAAATTTAAAAAAATGACAAGATAAAATTATGAGTAAACAATACTTAATTTACATGATACAGTATTTATTGTTACGCGGCATATCTCATCAACACATTTATGTTGAAACTTTTTAGAAAATGTTGTTTGGAAGATATATATAATGTTGGTAGATAATTTATCATGAAATTATCCTCTTTTTATACATCAGTGATCACCAACCTGAATCTTAGATAGGATCCAGGTCACTTACCTGTGACCTGGGTAGGTTCAATCAGATAATTGAGTGCGAGGTGAACCACGAGAGGACAGCAATGGGAGTTCTCAGACCCAACTTGCAAGGCAAGCTTGCAAATCTAGCTCGTACGAACTTGTATGAACCAAGAGAAGGCCACGATCTCAGCTCGCATGCGTCCAAAGAACTTGCAGAAAGGGGACCGCATTCTCCGCAGGCAACACCGAGTGAAACATGTATCTAGCAAGCCTGAAGCCTGCACGGAATGTTCATACCAGGAACAAAAATGACATATGCTCCATAGGCAACCCAGAGTGAAACATGTGTCCAATAGACTTGAAGCCCTCACAGAATGTTAGTACTAGGAACGTCGGAGTCAAGACAAAATAATGAGGTCATATCATGAGCTATAATAGCATGTATAAATACTCGAATACGCTCATTAGTAAGACAAGAGACAAAAATTACATAACAATTGGTGTAATGAGCGTGGATAGACTTTCAATCATTAGATTTCAATAAGTTTGGTTTTCTTTTCTTTAGTCAGAGAAGAGAAATAACTCATCCGAGTGAGAATTTTCCCTTCAACCTTTCATCCTATAGTTAGCACAATGAAATGGATTTGTTTGTCGAATGGTTCACATGTAACACCCTATACCCGTAACCCACGCCGGGTCAGAGTACGAGGCATTATCTAACTTTATCTCATGCATACAAATAGTCTCAAGTCACCGAGACTTGGTCCAAATTAAAACTTTTTCAATGTCTACTTTAACCTTCTTATTATGGGTCTACAAGCCCCAAATCGACCTTTAAAAACTATTCTGAACCATTCTGGGTCCTTAAACCAACCTTAAGAAATTTGCCTTAAAATAGGGCACACGTCCGTGTGGAAGGGTAACACGCTCGTGTGACCATTTCTGTAACACCCCAAACCTAGCCTAGAAGTTTAGACCGAATTCAGAATGCTCAATTGATCACCGAAGTGACCGCGAGAAAATATTATAAAATCATCATTTATTCGATTTTCAAAAGCATTAATATCACGTATTTAAAATCAAAATAATAAAACGATTAAATCACAAAACAACATCATACCACAGTGTTTAAAAACCTTACATTCGAAACCAAATAACAAATAAAAGTCTGAAATCATAAGCTAATAATTTATTTACCTCAAAACTGCCTGAGTCCTCCGCATGCCGAGTCTAGCATCCAAAATCCTGAAATGTACCTGAAAAGGGAAACGGAAGAGGGTGTAAGCTATACGAGCTTAATGTGATATCAAACTAACTAGCTATCGAAGCAGAAACATATACAGTAAACCTGAAAATAGTTCAGCAGTGGAACATACTTATAGAGCGACTATAACAAAACAGACCATATGTAACTTTACAGTCATATGGCTCTGTTAGACACAATATCAGAAATTTTCAGTAGTCACAAACTGGCCTAAGCCCTTTTCCAGAATCAGAATCAGTTGGGCCTTAGCCCTTCACACATCGTTACTTTAGACACGAGTGCCTTTCAATCGAATAATACGATCAGACTTCACAGTCAATCAGACAGTCAAATATTTTAGTCAAACAGTCAAACAGTTACTGCAGTTACAGAATCACACAGATACATATGAGTGCAAATGAGTTATAAAATAACCCACCCATCCAATTAACACACCATCTCTGTCCAACCCTACACATCCTGTGAGGATTTAATCAACCCACCCACCCCTGCACCGAACAGGACCTCAAAAATCCCATCCAACCTTATACTCCATAGAACGTTATCTCGGGTTACCCAGCAACGATGATCATCAATATTTTCCTCGACCATCAGGGAATTGGGACTGCCCACGACCCTTTGGGTATTAGGGGCTATCAAAAAGTTGTACAGTTCCATGCGGAAGACCGCGGTACAGGTATGCAGTATGAACTGCCAGATCAGATATATTAGACAGCAAAGCTAGCGTATAAGCTGTATTGTGCAATATGGTAAACCGCGGTACAAACGTGCAGTATAACTGCCAGATCAGATAATGGTACGTAGCGTAGCTAACGTACATGTGGTACAATGCAAGGCAATAATTCGCTATACCATTATCAGTAATGTCCACGACCCTCAGGGTATTGGGACCGCCCATGACCCTTTGGGTATTATTAAGGGCTTTCAAAATGCAGATAAACTGCCAAATCGTAAATCTCCCTTCTCTTCAACATCTCACCCAAAAGCTTTGTATGCAAATGAATGTATGCAGATATATATATGCGGATGCATCAACTCAGAAAATCATTTCCAGACATTCAATCAGAAACAGCCATTCACATTTAGTCAGACAATGCAGAATCAGACATGTGCACACTCATAGCTCGAATTCAATATCAACCAAGTCACACATTCACTCACAAGTAACACATACAAACCGAAGCAAAATCAAAGTCACAGTTACCCTTACTAAAGCTTAGCCAATGGTTGAATCATAAAGAGGTCATGATTACACTTAAATTGACTAAATTCAAAACTTGGCAAGATAGGGCCACACGCCTGTGTGCCCTGGCCGTGTGGAGCAAGGCAGGCCGTGTGGGGGTCCATACGCCTATGTGAAGAGTAGCACATAGCCTGACCACACGGCCGTGTGACAGAGGCACGCGCTCGTGTGGTGCTGAGGCACGGTCGTGTGATCAACTCGTGTAATACATTGTCTAAAATCACTAAATTCAAGTACGGAGTAGACACGGCTGTGTGAGGGTCTCACACGCCCGTGTGGCCACCAGACACAACCGTGTGTTCCAAAACACACGCCTGTATGGAATCCTAAATTCCTAAATCAGTCACACGACCGTGTGGCCAGGCCATGTGACCTCAAATCTCAATCCCTAATTCCCAAACTCACACGCCGGTGTGGACCAACAGACACGATCATGTGATTTCTGACAAAAACCCCTAAAATAGAACATGCCCGTGTGGCTGTCGGGGAGGTCACGAAACCATCCCAAAATAGCCCAAAACCACCATCTAAGCCACCGGAACCATCCCTAATCCTCTCCCTATCAACAATACATCAGAAAGTGGTGATTTCTCACCACTTCCATCAACTAGCAACTCAAAATCAACAGCTTAGCATAAAGCCAAGAAAAACCAAAACAATTATTTAAAAATGAATAAAAAAGTAGTCAAAGTTTGAATCCCACACCTGTTTGGGATCGGAGAAGACGACAGAGAAGCGAAATTCCCGAAGCCAACAAGTCAAATCAAAACTTGAGTGTTATTAGCAAAAGCAAAAAATAAAAATAAAAAGAAGAACGGAAGAGCCAGAAAAATAAGAGAACGTGAAAAAAAATAAAACCCAAAATGAAATAAAATAAAATAAAATAAAATAAATAAATATAATAAATATAACCAATAATAAAATAATTATTCACTTAAACTGAGCAAAAATAAAAAAGGCTCCCTAAATACACACACAGCGACTTGAACCTAGAACCTAAAGGTTCACTAAACACTCACCAACCCACCAGACCAGCAGGCCCATTCTGACACTAAACTGCACATCCACACACATGTGTGCAACCTTCCCACTATCCCTACATTTAAAACCCAGAACTTCTAGGCCCAAAATTCGGGGTGTTACAATTTCGACATGGTCGTACTGGTGGTCCGTGTGGCTCACACGGCCTAAGCACCTTGGGACACGCCCGTGTCCCACACTCGTGTGGAATTAAATTCTAATTCACACTTACAGGGGTTTTCACACGACCAGACACACACCCGTGTCAATGTCCTGTGTCCCTCACATGGCTACGACACGCCAGTGTCTTAACCCGTGTACAAAAACCTGGGTATTCTGTTTCTGATGTCAGCATTCCTAAAATGTCACACGACCAAGGCACACACCCGTGTACTAGGCCGTGTCCTTCACACGGCTGAGACACACGCCCATGTCTCTGCCCGTGTGCTTATTACCATGCATACTGACTTGAAATTTTTACGTGCAAGGGTCACACGGTCGGACCATACGCCTATAGGGCTGACCATGAGTCACACACGGCCTAGACACACGCCTATGTGTCTACCCGTGTGGGCAATATAATGCTATTTACCAAACCTCATTGCCACCCTTGCATACCTATTTTCACGCAAATACCAGCCAATACATAATTTCCAAAATCAAATCAACCACAATAGACATTCATTCAACCATGTAGATACAACTTTTATAAACTCAAAATAAATATTAGCCATTATTCATGGCTTTATACTAAGTGTAAGATCTATCCTAAGCCAACACATTTGGCCAAATCTCTAAGACTCAAAATAATAAGTTCTAATCTTATACATGCCATATTCAAAAATATAAATCCAATTATACTGAATGTTTTGGCTGATAGTGTGATCGATGTCTCTGACTTCCGATGATCCATGAGCTAGTTAAGCAGCACTAAAAGAAATGGAAAGGAAAGGTAGTAAGCATAAAGCTTAGTAAGTTGCATATAAATAAATATACAACAATAAGTCTACAATTTACCAACAACTTATAATACCAAAGTGGGAATAAGCATGACTTACTCTTTACTTCATACAAATCACATAGCATATACAATGAGTTCACATCTTATACATATGTATCACTTAGGTACCTGTAATACTCACAATACGATTATACTTTTCTCATTAAATTAAATTTATAACTCTCGTCGTTACACCATTCGAAACACTACTGGATATTCCATAGGCCTCAATCATGGGTGAAGTACCAATGCCATGTCTCAGACATGGTCTTATACTGGCTATCATCTTCGAGGCTGATGCCATGTCCAAGACATAGTCTTACACTAACTCTCACATAACTGTGTCGATGCCATGTCCCAGACATGGTCTTACACTGACACATCTCGTAGCCGATGCATGTTTCAGACATGTCTTATATTACCTTACGTCCCAAGGCTGATGCATGTACCAAACATGTCTTACACTAGTACTCGTCTCAATGCCGATACCATGTCTCAGACATGGTCTTACACTGACTCTCATAATGTGGCCGATGCATTTCCCAGACATCTCTTACACTAGCTCACACAAATGACCCAAGTGATACGGCATGAATATCCAGTTTACTTTCTAAGGTCCCAACTAGAATTTTACTATCTCAATGATAATTACACATTCTCAATCTCGAAATCAAGCAATTCATGCCATATCTATTCAATAACAATTTAAATACGGATAGTAGCAATGTAATTATATTATTTACATACAACTTACCTCGAATTTTAAAATGTAGTGACTATACGGTTTAGTCGATTTGCTTAGCTTTCCCCCAGTCTTGGTTCGGATTTGACAATTCTTGATCTATATTAGAAAAATACACTCGTTTAGTCACTAATTACAATTAGGCAATTGAAAATTCAAATTTTCAGTAAAATGACCATTTTGCCCCAAGACTTTGGCAAAATGACCATTTTGCCCCTAGACTTGGCAAAATGACTATTTTACCCCTATGCCCGAAAATCAGTTTTTATCGAATTTCTTTACCTTTTAAACTTAACTGAACTCTTTTTACTCTTATAGCAACCTAAAATTCCCACTATTTCATACACTTATCACTTATTTTGTAATTTATGCAAAATAGTCCTTTTAGGTGTTTTCATGCTAACACCTTTCACAAAAGTTGTTCATAAGACAACCAAGACTCATTTTCTTCCATAAAAACTCAGAAAACAACACAAATTCTTTCATGTAAAAACCCTAAACTCTTGATTATTTTGCAAGATAGCACCCTCATTTGAAAACTCATGCTTCAAGGGTCTTAAAAGTACAAAAATATTTTAGAAAAGCCATTAGGATCACTTGTGAGTGCTTCAAGTTGCTGCAAATTTTTGAAGCTTAAAACCCCAACAATGGCTGATATTTTCAGCTAAGAAGAAATGAGAAATAGGGTGATATCATTTCTTTTTTCTTTTTTCTATTTTCTATTTTAGTCAAAATTGGTCACCTAATCCCACTAAAAATTGAATTTTTTTACCACACACGTCTCCTATGGCTAGCCACCCTATTTCTAAGGGTCTAATTGCCCTTTAAAGGCCCCAATTTAGGTTCTCTAGCTATTTAACACCTTTAGCTATCAATTTAGGACTTTTACACTTTATGCGATTTAGTCTTTTTTTACAATCGGGCTCACAAACGTCAAAATTAACTCAAAAAATTTTTCATGTACTAATATAAACATGCTATGACTCCAAAATAATAATAAAATAATTTTTCCAACTATGGATTTGTGGTCTGGAGACCATTATTCCGATTAAGCCCTAAATCTGGCTGTTACATCATATATGGATTGAAGAACTTCGGCAATACAATTCATTAGGGAATTTTTTACCCTCTAGACCTAAATGTTTCTATCGACTAGGGGTTGTTGCTCTCTTCTAATCAAGAGGCACCCTCGCAACAATTCTTAGCCCTCTAGGAGTAAATGAGATTCATAATGGAGCAAATGGGATTCATAATAAAGCAAATGGTTGCTCAAGAAGTTCGATTCGAATAACAACAGGCTCTCTAGAAATAGCCACTGAAATAAAATGAGGAGCTGAGAAGAAAGACGCATTTTGGTAACTTTGGCTTTTAGGATAACGTGAACACATAAGATGAGGTATTAGGCATGCAGGTGAAAGAGTGACAAAATTAGATGGATGAGTTATGAAGGGATGTGAGGGCGGTGCATGCTAAATCTCAGGACATAGATTGACTCTTTTGCTCCAACAACCCATTGGCCCTTGAGATGGCAATAGTGATCTTGTAGCGTGACTGCAAGGTACTAACGGATATGTTCAAGGTAAGGAAGGACCTACGAGCCTGCTTGATGCAATACAACGACTACATGAATGTGTTGGGGGACATTAGACGCAGCAAACTGCAAGGCCTTTCACGCAGCAAAGTGCAGAGCCATTTCAACGACGCTTAAGGGAAGTGCCAATGACTGGTACTTGTCTCGTCCCCAAGGTTTGATTAAAAGCTTCTCGTAGTTGGGATAGATGTTTTTAGGAAGGTTTAGAGCCTACAAAATAATCATGTATAAGCTTATGAGGTTAATTTCAGTAAAGCAGGGAGAGGGTAATCCCCTTTAGGATTACACTAAGAGGTTCCATGCAACAACCCTCAACACAAAAAATTTGGAGGACCAGTAGGCCATAGACGCTTTTATAATAATAGTACAAAATGATCACATGCAATACTCCTTTACTGATAGCATACCACAAAGTTTGGTTGACTTATATAAGCGAGCCCACAAGTTCACGGAAGTGGAGGAAATTAAGAGGACATCCCGCGACACCTTTGTAACAGCTTAATTTTCGTGGTGTCAGAAACAATGGTTCGAGACCATTAAAATCTAACAAGTGAGCTTGTAAATTTTATTAGTTAGTGTATATGAGCTAATTGAGAATTTAGGAAAGATAAGAATTAGTGAATTTTGTGATTTAAAATTTATTAGGTTAGTTAGTCTCGTAAACGAAGTATCGAGACCTAAATTTCATAAATCATTCCATAAATATTTTTATAAATATTTACGGAGTGTCATTGAGTTAGTATTAAATTTTCGTTAGGAAATTTTAATGTTTCGATAGTCAATTAATTAAAAAGGACTAAATTGGAAAAGGTGCAAAACTTGCAAATTAATGAAATAGTGATTAAATAGTCCAAAAAGTAAATAAGGAGGACTTAAAGAGAAATTTAACCTAAATTAAATAGGCTTGGGTAGCATGGCATAAAAATTAGTAAGAAAACAATGTGAACTAAGGGCAAATAAATGAGAAAATAAAGAATTCTAGAGAAATCATCATCATTTTCAGCTCTAAAAATAGACATTGAAGAGGTTTTAAGCTATTTTTTCATATTTTTGCATCAAGTAAGTTCAATTCTTGCCTTTTTCTTGAAATTTTTGTGTTTTTGAAACTTTTACAACTAGGTCCAACCATTGACTTCATTAGTTTTTGTTTTATGGGTGATTTTGAAAGTTACTATTGATGAGTGGTGGAATTTTATGATGAATTAACATATAATTGAAGCTTTAATTTTGTTATATGACGATTTTATTAAATGATTTCAAGGGAAATTGATTTTAGAACCAAATTGTGAAAAAGTTTAAATTTTAGAGTTTTGTATTAAAATTTGTTTATTCAAGGTTGTGTAATAGCCTAAAATAATTAGATAAAGTGTTAATTGAGAAAAATTAGCTCATTTGATGGGTTTATTGATGAGAGACTAAATTATAAAAATTATAAAAGTTGAGGCAAATGTGTAATTTCAAAAATTGAAGGTTATAAATTGTAAAGTGGAGTGAGGCTGAATATATGTGCTAATGGATGAATAATTTTATATTTTAGATCAAGAGCTTGTAGATCAACTAGGAAATGAAAAATTAGAAGAATAATTCCCGAAATACTACGAATTTTACAATTTAGTCCAGGTAAGTTCGTATGGTTAAACTTTAATGTTTATATATTAAATTGATGAATGATATTATGTATGTATTCATATCTATTGTTGAAAGAAAAATATTTTGGAAATTATGAAATTGAATTGAGTGTTCAGAACAAATGGAACACGGGATTAAGTACAATTGTTTTGTGGCGAAAGACAGCAAATGAAGAATTGACGGAAAAATTACCCAAGTAAACCAAGGTTCAGCATTTGTTGCGAACTTTCATGTTTACTTTCCGTTTAGCTCTCACGAGCTTCTGTTTAACTCATATGAGTTTCAATTTAACCCTAATAGGTTTCCGTTTAGCTCTTTTGAGCTTCAGTTTAACCCTTATGGGTTTTCGTTCAGCTCCTATGAGCTTCTGATCAACCCTTACGGATTTTCATTTAGCACTTATGTGCTTCTGTGTGGCCTTCGGGCTTCTGTTTATGATGTACTCAAATACATAAGATGTTCTCTAATTTAACAAGAATTGGTAAGTGCTATATGGAATTAATGTGGAAGAATTTAGGTTATTATTGATATTGAACTCAAATAAGTGAATTCATCTATTAAAGTTATGGTTGACAAGAAATGTGTAATAATTGATTTACTTAAATGAATTGTTATAGTATGTTTGGTGAGATTTATGTTTTAAGCCAATGAACTTACTAAGCTTCGTTAAGCTTACTTGTATTATTCAATGTTCTTTATAGATTTTCAAGAAGTTCAAAGAATCGGATCAACACATCAGATCACACTATCCAAATTACTCCGGTAGATTTTGTTGTACATTTTATAGTTTATATGGCATGTATAGGGATGGATTGAAAAGGGCTAAATTTGAAGTATAATTATGAATAACAAATATATATATGTGTGTGTGTGTGTGTGCGTGTATTTGTATGTTTATATGTAGGAGTAGGCCTTGGTAAATCAATAAATAAAGTTAGTTTGGAAAATTTAGACAATTGAATTTCGTGATAGCTTATTATGCTTAAAACATGATTTTTGGCTTGTGTTTATTGCTTGATTGTGGCTATTTGGTATACTAAATTGCTGTTTATAGGTTGATATCAGTAAGGGTGAGAAAAGTGGCCTTAAAATGGCCTATTTTTGTCTACACGAGTAGAGGCACGGGCGTGTGTCTTAGCCGTGTGTGACACACGGCCTCAAAATTTCAAAATAGAATGCCCAGGTTTTTGCACACAGCTTAGCATACGGGCGTGTAGCTTGGCTGTGTGACCCCTGCACTTCACACACGGCTTAGCACACAGATGTGTGGTTGGCCGTGTAACCTAAGTTAGTAACTACCCTAATTTGGACACAAGCTAGGACACGGCTGTGTGCCTCACATCGAATGCCCACACGGCCAAACACACGGGCGTGTCTACTGGCTGTGTGAGCCACACGAGCATGTGTCTCCTGCTCATAAGAAAAAATTTAAGATTTTGGGAAAAATTACCTGAGTGTTTGGTTTAGTCCCGATTCACTTCTAATGTGTATTTTGGGCCTCGAGGTCCCATCTAAGGGACAATATGAGTGTTATATGACTTATTCTTAATTTGTATAATAAAGGTAATAAAAAATTCGTAATTAGTTCGTAAAGTTTGATAATCTCCGTAACCTTGTTCTGACGACGGATAAGGGTTAAGGGTGTTACAACCTTTCAAAGGGAAGATAGAAAGATAAGAACAAAGAAGAGCCTCGCAGTAGACATGGTCGTCCTAGCCCTTCGTTGCGAATAAGAAATGATAGGCCACTGAGAAATCAAGACCAATATGTGTCTTCTAAGGCCCCTTAAGAATCTCAACCAGAGCACACTAGGAGATACATTCCCTAGAGCAAGTTTGAAGCTTATACCCCACTGAATGCCACTCGTACCTACATTCTTAGCCAAGTCAAGAGCCTTGGCATATTACCCAAACCACCCCCAATGTGGAGGTGAGAAAATTAAATTTAAGGGATAGATGTGCTTTATATGTGACATAGGACACAAAATCGAGGATTACTTCACGCTAAAGGATGCTATAAAGGAAGCATGCAAAATGGCGAGCTCACAAAATTTGTAAATTAGAGTGGTCCCCAACAAGGTCAAGGCTCACGTACCAATCCAAAGAGTAAGTAGAAGGTTAGAGGTACCATCCATGTGATTGTAGGCACAAATGAAGAATGGATAGATTTTAATGCAAATAAGGGGGCACACATAAAAAAGTGACGTCGGTCAATGCTCCTAAGAGGTCGCGTTAATAGGAAAAGTGGAGTGTGAAATTTAGTAGTGATGATGAGGAGTTGATCTGTGATGAAGAGGACAATGATATGATGGTTGTCTTGGCGACAGTTGCAGGTTTTGAAGTTAAAAGAATACTTGTAGGCAGTGGTAATGCGGTTGAGGTATTATCTTGGGATGCATACATAATATGGGGTTGAAAGAATAAGCGTTGTCTAAAGTTAGTTCGTTGTATGGCTTCGCGAACCATCCCGTCAAAGTGAAAGACTCAATCACCTTACGAGTCACCTTAAAGAATGGCAAGCACATAATTGCGGAGTTTGTTCAGTTCTACGTGGTAGACCACCTCAATGGCATACAATGCCATCTTCGGTTGACCAATAATGAGTATGAAAAATACAGTGGTCACAATGTTCTGCATGAAGATCATGTTCTTAACAAAAACAGGGGTCAGATTCTTACGCTCAGACCCATGAACTCCAAGGCAATGCCATATGTTATCCGTTAATCAGGCAAGAGAGCTCATTGCCAAGACAGAGTTTGCAAGGAACAATGTTAAAGAATCAGGTCTTTGATTTAGACAACTTAGACATAAGGGATAAAGAGGGAAAAAAAACTCGAGATCACGGAGCATACCAAAACTTTGCAGTTATTTTGTGAAAATGAGGAAAAAATTGTCAGGATCTTATCAGCATTGGTGATAGAAGAAAAGAACATGTTAGTTCGGTTTTTAGAGGAGAATTTAGACATTTTCACATGGTCAGTAGCGAATATATCGGTAGTGGACCCTCGGGTAATCGTCCATAGGTTGAATGTCTTCCTAGAAGAAAAACCAGTGAAACAGAAGAAGGGTAAGTTTGTGCCGCAGGTGGTAATTGCAGCTCGCAAGTTACAATCGTACTTTCAAGCCCACCCGGTCATTGTTGTGACCAATCAACCCGTTAAGGAGGTATTGTCCAAAGCAGACACTTTAGGAAGAGTAACAAAGTGGGATATCGAGCTAGTTGAATTTGGAATAGATTTCACATCACGAACAATAATAAAAGTGCAAGTGCTAGTTGATTTCATGGTGAAATGTTCTTTTGAGAAAGCTATTGACACAGTAGGTAATATAGTTTGCAATTTGAAATATCGGATAATAAACATCCTAAAAAATTGTATGTCACGTGAACATTGTTAACAATTCAATCTTTTATATATTTTATGATGAGGCACGATGAATTCAACACTTTATACTAAGATTTCTTTTTTCACTTATTGTGCACCATTTAGTAGCTAACCTACTTCCAGAAAGTGTACACGCAAACTAAAAATACAAAAAGTTGGCTAGATTATGTCGATGGCTCCACAGCCAAAATAGGATTAGGAGTTACTGCATTCATAATTGACCCCAGTGGCAATAAATGACAGTTTAGATTATCATTTGGGTTTCAAACGTCCAATAACAGTGCTGAGTTTGAAGCTTTAATATCAGGATTGTAGTTAGCACTCCAGTTATGAGCGAATAACCTAATTTTCCAAATAGATTCACAGTTGGTGGCGAAATAGATGAACGGCGAATATGACCTAAGGAAGGAGGTCTTAAAAAAATAACAAACTATCGTAGTCCAGTTGCTCAAGAGGCTTGACAAAGTTCGTATTAAGCACTCTTGATAAGCCATAACACGCGTGCCAATGCTTTGTCCAAGTTATTATCTTCTATTGCCATCGAACAAAGAGGGAAAATCCTATTCAAACATAGAGAGACCCTGAGCTACATCACACTATGGGTACAATATATAGATCAAAAGGAAACCTAGATGACTCCAATAGTTCACACTCTTTGAGGTGAACAAGAGAACCAAGACAAGAAAGAGCTCACGTGACTACAACACAAAACTGTAAGGTATGTCATGACAATAAATTCCAAATATCTGCATAACCCCTAATGCATGAATCAAGTACTTGAATGTTGCGAACTCGTACAATTACATAATGAATTAAAACAACATATTTTGTCATGCGTTTGATAAATACACCCTTCTAGAGGGTGTATTATATAGAATAGAGTTTCACATCCACTGCTAAGATGTCTATCACCACTTGAGATTGAATACGTAATGTGGGAAATTTATGAAGGAATCTGTGGTAATCACTTGAGTAGACTGCTTGCACAAAAAATCTTTAGGCAATGATATTATTGGCCAACGATCCTAAAAGAGACGCATGAATTAGTTCGCACATGCGATTCCTGCTAAAGAAATGCCTAAGTATAGAGATAACCAGCAGAACCTCTTCAGGTTATGTCAAGCCATTGGTCGTTTGCAACATAGAGAGTTAAGATACTCAACCCATTCTCTATTGCAATAGCATAAAAAAAATTCAGAGTGGTCGTAGTAGACTATTTTTCTAAATTGATTGAGGCTAATGCCCTAGCAACTATCATTGAAAGGCAAATAGAGTCTTTCATGTGGAAGTCTATCGTGTGTAGATTTGGCGTGCCGCGTTGGATTATCACAAAAAATGGTACGCATTTCCAAGGGAAATTTAAGAGCTTTTGTACTAACCTATATATTTCTCTTCCTAAAAGCTCTGTTAAGACACCGCAGAAAAATAAGCAAGTAGAGGCTATGAATAAGAAAATTTTAACAGCCCTGAAGAAGAAAGTGAGAGAAGCTAAAGGTGCATAGTTAAAAGAGCTACTTGGAATTTTATAAGCCCTGCAAACTACAGCCCACATTGCAACAGGAGAAACAACTTTCTCCTTTATTTATGGAGTAAAAGCTGTAAAACAACAAACAACAGCAGACAAAAAAGCAGAGAAGAATGGCAAAAATAATAACAAAAGTGTAGCAAAATAGGCTATAAGAAAGCCAAATCAAACACTGTAAAAGGGATTTTTTTTTTTACATCAATACAAGAACTAGATTTTAACACATAGACAGATTGAAATACATAGAAAAGATAGGAGAATAATACAAAACTCGGTGGCCAAAATCCCAGAATCAAAAGTCAATTCATATTGCGAGAGGTGAGTTGAGTCTTTTAATTTCTATTTTCAATTTCTGTCTTTTTTATTTTTTCAAAGATCAACTCATATTGCGAGAGGTGAGTTGAGCCTTTAATTTTCGTTTTTCGAAATCTACTTTTCAAATTATTAACTCATGTTGCGAGAGGTGAGTTGAGCCTTTTAATTTCTACGTTTCAAAAATCAACCCATATTGCGAGAAATGAGTTGAGCCTCAGTTCACCTGATGAGATTTGGATACCTTGAAGTGCGGTGAAGTAGGTCAAAGTTGCAAGCCCGGTCTCCTTGAAGTTGCAGTAGAGCTGATCGAGGATATCAGATCTTGCCTCGCTAGAGTTACAGAAGAGAAGATCACGAATCTCATCTAACTGAAGTGATAAAAGAGCAGATCGAAGACACAAATCTCATATCCTGGAAGTTACATTGGAGTAGATTGAAGTTACAAGGCATATGTCAGAAGATACAGTGGATTGAACCAAAGCTACAAGTGAAGCAGATCGAAGCCCCAAAATCTCATACAAGTGAAGTTACATTAGAGAAGATCGAAGTTGCAAGGCATATGTCGGAAGGTACAGTGGATTGAACCAAAGCTACAAGGTATAGTGGACTGGAAGGAGATTATCACCAATGAAGTCAAGACCCAGCAAGACCGGGCAAAATTGGCCTTTCATTATGTCTTTGCTCCATTCCCGTTACACGACAATGAGCAAAGAGGGGCAGCTGTACAAGCCAATTTTGGGCCAAACCCAAAACCCAATACACAGAAACCCAATAACCCCAACTAACCTAAACCCATAACACCAGCCCAAACCCGAACGGCCCACTAAACCTAACCCTAGCCCCCACTTGCGTCGCTCGACCAAGATCGAACCCCACCAGCACGCCCAACCCTGGCGCCGCAGCTCCCCATGCCACCATCGCCCATGCCCTGCAAAACAACAAACAACAGCAGACAAAAAAGCAGATAAGAATGGCAAAAATAATAACAAAAGTGTAGCAAAATAGGCTATAAGAAAGCCAAATGAAACACTGTAAAAGGGATTTTTTTTTTACATCAATACAAGAACTAGATTTTAACACATAGACAGATTGAAATACATAGAAAAGATAGGAGAATAATACAAAACTCGGTGGCCAAAATCCCGAATCAAAACCTTAAGGTAACCCTTTTCCAGTTTTTATTTTTGGTCTTATTCTCTAACCTATTTCTATTATATCTAAATATCTAAATAAATAAAAACTATATTTAAAGTATAAATAAATAAATAATAATATTTTAAAGCATAAAATAAAATACAAAAAAAAAAATTTACCTCTCCACCACAAGACTTGGTGGCTGGCAACGCCAAGTGAACCTCGGTGGTCGTCCGGTGATCGACCACGCAGGTGCTCTCCCTCCCTCTCCTTTCTCCCCTCTCTCCTTCTCTTTTTTTTCTTTCTGCTATCTCCAAATGAATTTTAAAAAAAAATTTTAACTTATATAGGGGACCAAAACGGTGCGTTTTGGTCCCCCCCTAAATAAACAAAACGACGTCGTTTTGGAAGCGGGTCGGGTTGACCCGATCCGCCCAGTCGATCCGCGTGTTTTTGAGGAGGGTTATTTGCGTTTAACCCTCCGCTTTTCGTGGATTTATAATCAAGTTATTTTACCTTTTAATCTAGCCCATTAATTTGTTGCGCTTTGTGATTTGACCTCTCGCCATGTCTTTGCGTTTTTAGGAAAGCGGTTTATTATCCGATCTGGTCCCTTATGTTTGTTTTGTGTGCAATTCAACCCTTTCCGTTTATTTTCTTTTAAAATTTTGCCCGAGCTTTGTTATTTAATTCAATGTAGTCCTTTTTTAATTCGTTGTCTTATTTTCAATTTACTCACCATCATTCTTGATATTTATCGATTTTAATATTTGTATTTACCATATTAAATGTATTTATTATATATCTTGCTGTATAATTGTATATATATATGCATGTATGTGTATGTATTTGTATTTAGTTTTTCTAGTTACTTTATTTTAATATTCTAATGCTATATTAGTCTTTATGCGTTTCAATATTTTTATGATCCTTCTTGTTGTCATAATATATATATTTGTTATATGCTAATATTATTTGTTAGGCATGCTATTATCTTATTATGCATTATGTACATGTTGAGTATTGTATTACCGTGTATTTTATTATATGTATATATCGTTAATATATATATATATAAGTATTTCTTATGTAACATTCGTATCATTATTAATATTAATATGTTCTTAGCATTGTAATTATGTGTTATATATACTAGTATGTATATATTTTAGTATTATCGGTGGTGTTCTATTTATGTTTTATTTTCTTGTGTACATTACTTTATTATCTTTGTCACTATTGTTGCTAATTTTAGCGTATGTATGTGTATATTTCTAATATGTATGAGTATATATATATTGTATAATATTATAATAGGTCTCTCTCCTCATGTGTATACATCATGTAGATATTAAAGTTTTAGATTATTTTTATATGTATATATATTTTTAATGTCGTATTTTTACATATCACATATATATTTCTAATATCATATTATATTTTCATATTATATCATGTACAAACGCATATATATATTTTTGTTGTATATTCTTAATATTTTTGTGTGTTTTCATTATGGTCGATCTTCAACATTATTATTATATTAAATCTTGCAAGCATAGCTAGCATTTTATTGTCACGCATATTCTTTGTTCCAACGCATTTTACCCTCTTACTTTTATTCCATATTAATTTTGTTTTACATTGCTTCAAAAATCATCATTCTCGTTTTCCAATTAATTTCGATAATCAAGGCAATATATCGATTCAACATTAAGTCGTAAATTTCATCGCTATGTTGGATGGAATTTATCGACTTGTGTTAAAACGATATATCCTTTCCAAAAAACCAAAAAATTAAATTTTTTTTTCCATCGGATTACGATTGAATTTTACGTTGAACGTATGTTTTTAAAAATCAAGACAATACGTGTTTAGGAGATACCAATTTTTGGGCGTCGCGAGGGTGCTAATACCTTCCTCGCGCGTAAATGACTCCCGAACCTTAATTTTTTCTCTGGATTTTAACGTGGACTTAAACTCATTTCTTTCCGTTTCAAAAATAATTTTATAAGGTGTCCGATCACACCTATAAAAAAGATCGGTGGCGACTCCCTTTTATTTCAAAATCGAACTTCAGTTTCCAAACTTTTTACTAGATCGCCACAATTAGCGACCGAGAGCCAAACTTTTACGTCGCTACAGCAGGTAACCCCGAGTGAAACACTTGTCTAGCAGGCTTGAAGCTCGTACGGAATGTCAGTAATAGGAACGGGAGAGTCAAGACAAAACAGTGGGGTCATATCGTGAGTTGTAATAGCATGTATAAATACCCGAATACTCCTATTAATAAGCCAAGAGACAAAAATTACTCAACACCCATTGTTTACGATATTTTAAAGATGTTATATATGAAAAATTCTAAAAATAAACTTTTATATTCACAACTATTTTTTCTCCTACTTTAATGAATGAGACAAATAAATTTCCTTAAAGGGAAAGGATTGTATGAAACAATTACGCCACGTCATCCGTGTCCTTTCCCAATCAATTAATGACATGTCAGCTAATTTTAACATGTCAATTACACCTCATTTAATTAGATTTTTTAATCATTTAATGACATGTCAGTTGATTTTTACATGTCATTTACATCTCATTTAATTAGATTTTTTTAATCATAAATCCCTAAAATCCCAATTAAAAATTACTCAACCCTAATAATAGGTCTATCTTTACGTCTCTACCCCACTGCTATTATTTTTTTGGCAAGTTCTTTGTTGCTTCACGTCTCTGCCCTGCTGCTATTATTTTTTTGACAATTGTTTTGATGCCTCTTAACGTCTATTTGCAACCCCTGCCATTATTTTTTTCGGCAACTGCTTTGCTACCTCTTCACATCTCTCTGTAGCCCTTGTTGCTATTATTTTTTTCGGAAACTGCTTTGTTGCCTCGTCACGTCTCTCTTTAACCCCTGCTGATTTGCTTTGTTTTTTTGACATGACTGCTATAATTGATTTTACAAATGAGGTTTTTTTTTCTATTATGCTAAAATAGATAGGAACGATAGAGATTTTTAATCATAAATCCCTTAAATCCCAATTAAAATTTACTTAACCCTAATTAAAATTGAATCTTCACATCTCTACCCTGCTACTATTATTTTTTTCGAGCAACTGCTTTGCTACCTCTTCACATCTCTCTGTAACCCCTGTTGCTTTGCTTTGATTTTTCGATGTGGCTGTTGCAATTGATTTTACAGGTGAGGTTTTTTTTTTCTATTATGCTAAAATAGATAGGAAAAATAGAGATCTATTAATAGTTTTAGACAAAATTAGTGAATTCTGGTCATTATGCTCGACTGGATCAACATGTTAGGTTATTCTTACTTGCGTTTTATTTTTCTTCTTTTATGTAGTTTCCTATAAAGTCACCAAACTCCAGCAAGGAACAATAAGAACCCTGCGGCTAAGCAAGTGCCTATAATAACTATTATTTTGCCTTTGTTCTCTTTAAGTTTCTGGTAATGTTTCAATAAAATTGCAAGTTTTAGAAAGGCCACATTCGAAAACAAACTGCTATAATGTTTATCATTGTGATTCAATTTACAAACAAATTAGGTGTTGATATTGTGTATATTTAGTTGAGCTTCGATTTTGGCTATTCTATTCAGCAATCGAGTTAATATAGCAACTAATTGGTTATTATGGATGTTCCATTTGCTCAGCGATAAATTTGTGCGGATTTTAAGTTGATTTACATGAAGTTCAAGGTCCAGTCTCTATATTTGTAAATCCTTTCCTCCTTTCCCCATTGTAGTGTACTTATTCACTTGTGTAAAAAAAATAATTAGTTATTATCGAAGTAACATGATCCTTGTTTAGATAACCGATTGAAAATAGTTAAATAATATAAAATTAATATTTTCAATTATTTATAAGTGCTTTGATAATCCAACATAAAAGCAAAAGATAGAATAAAAACGTGAAAATTAATAAACAAAAAAGAGTTACTATATATAAGTGTTTTTATGAGAATTTATACCAAACAAATGCATATTATATATGAGTTTATTATTTTGAGTTTTTTTACAAAGTATGAAAAAATATTAAAGTTTCTAATTGTGTCATTTCCAAAACTACCATCGAATTACCAAAACAATATACTTACAAAAATATTGATTGAACTTATTCCATATTAAATAATAACTAAAACAAAATACAAGATAACACTATAAAAACCATATAATAGTATTATTCTCAAAACATTATAAAAGAATTACAAATAATAATAAAATTGAGGTCTTTTCATGAATTATCATCATCTTTTTAGATTCTAAACCATTTGAGAAATGTTCTGCATTAAAAGTATTATACGTTAGATAAACCTTTGAATTATATATAATAATTTGTGATAATATAAGTAAAAACATATTACTTGAATCTTGAATGGCAATAGATCATTCTCTTTCAGCAATTTAGTAAGACTCATGTTAGATGAAGAATTGAACCTCCAATTTGAAGAAAAATCTTACATAAAAATATTTTTACAATACATGTACTTAAATATTTACGACTTTTGACATTTAAAAAGAATTGCATTCAATCAATACCTGTAGAGGATGAAAAAAGTGATTATGGTAGTTTGGAGTTATTAACATTGGAATTTGATGATAAGAAGAATAACAATGAGTTTGAGACTCCATTAGGAGAGGCACTACTAGAGAAACTTCATACATAAGTGATTTGCTTTCTTTCCCTTGATCAAAATAATAATTATTTGTTAAATTCAAGACATAAATTAATTAAATAACATAACAAATAGATGAAAATATAGTAATAAAGGAAATCATACTCACTTGATATTTTCTCCTTACATTTTGAAACTTGATAGAGCATTGCCTTCTTTGTTTTTTTCTTTTGATTTTTCTCGAATTGGCTTTTCATTCGAGAATTTCTTGAACCCTTTGTTTTGACACATACAGGATCAAACATTAATTTTTCACTTGATCTTCCATTGCCATCATTGATAACATCTTGAAAAGATGTATGCTTTGAAATTTTCGAATCATTAGCTTCTTGCATAGTTACCATCTCCTTTACAATAAAATGCAATGCCTCAAATAGTTTTTCTTTGAAAATTTGAGTACACTTAGGAGTCAATGAACCTTTTTCAAAAAGGTTGTAACAGATATGATTTAACTCACTGAGGCGCAATAAACAACTAGGTTTTTCTTCATGTGCTAATGAAGCTCTAAAATCACTTGCCAGCAACGACTTTGCTTTTTTTGTCCATCTCATAAGTATATATTTTTCGGGTATCTCTTTAATGTTATTCATAAGAAAAACTCGTAAAGCATGACAACAAAGTAATCCAAGACTTTCAAACATATTACAACTGCATGAGACGGTGCTATTTGGAACGTCAAACTCCACACAGTAAATTCTTTCACGTCTATCTTTAGTCACATGATATAAAGAAATATTTTCGATGTTACTAAATTCAACACAATTCAAGCCTATGCAATCTATCAACTCATCTTCAAACCTTTTAAACATAGCAAGAGTGTAAACATTGGATGCATGCTTCAAAATCCCACGTCCATTAACTTTGTTTGGTGCTCCATTTTTACATCGAAAATCTTGATTTAACTCTATTGGCGAAATTTTTTTGCCTTTTCCTCATAATGTCGTATAACTTGAATAAGAGATAAAGAGTAATTCATAATCTGATGTAATATGCTATTCATACTCTCGCTTCTTTGAGTAGATCTAATTCGAGCCAAAAAAAATCTATGCTAAAGGCAGGGTACCATTTTACTCGAAACTCATATAGTCTCTTAAGCCAAGCATGATCTCGAAGTTCAAAATTTTCAATCATGGTAGCCCAACTTGATTCAAACTTTGTTTCACTTTCACATCCATAAAAGCATTTATTAAATTGTGCTTTGAACTCGGCATTGGCAAAACGACTAGCAAGATGTTGTTTAGCATTATTTGAAATGTTCCACATGCATAATCTATAAGCAGATTCTAGGAGGACAATCTCTACTATTTTCATCATCGCTTGATCTTGATAAGTAAAAATACTATTCGGTTGTCAATCGCCCATGGCTTTTAAAAATGTTTCAAATAGCCAAGTAAATGACTCAATGGTTTCATCCGATAAAAAAGCACAATCAAACAAAACAGTATTCCAGTGATTGTTGATTTCGAAAAATGGAGCACAAACCAAATTATACTTATTGGTTCTATACGTGGTATCAAACACAAGAACATCTCCAAAACAATCGTAATCCAATTTTTATCTTCTATCTCTCCAAAAAAAATTAGCTAGTCAATTATTCTGGTCCATTTGCATTGAATAGAAAAACATAGGGTCTTCAGCTTGCTTATATTTGAAAAAATTGATAACGCTTTGTGCATCCCCTGCTTCAATCAATTTCTCTCTTTCAATTCGCAAGAAATTATGACAATCTCGTTTGGTAAATGTAATATTTTCAAACCCAATCTCCTTCCTAAGAAACGAATATGAACTTGTTTGTTTAATTCCTGCAGCAAGTATTGAACGAATAATATCTGCATGTCCTTCCAAAATTTTTCTTCCTGATCTTAAATTAATTCTTTCTTCTGAAGTTGCTAAGTGGTGATTATGATAATCATTAAAGTAAGAATCAACCCAAACACTTTTTTCTATTGTAAAATAAATTTTAGCTTAACAACCTGTCCTTGTCTCTAAACGATTAAATTTTTTCACTTTGCCAGCATCTTCGTGTTCATGACACCTAGATTTCGAGCATAAAAATTCACGTTGTCTTATAGGTTCAGTAATACTTCGTCTCTTATTGCCTCTTCGAATACTAAACCCCTTACTCAAAACAGATTGATTATAAAGATTATAAGCCTCTTCTTCGGAATGCACTTTTAGCCCTACTTTTTTTTCTTCAACGGAATTATCTTTTTTCTTAACAAGATGAACTATTTCATCTTGATTTGTCTCTATAAATGAAAATTATAAATTAACAAAACACGAGAATAAATTTTAATATATAATAATATATAATAAAAATCATGATAATACAAGAAATCGTTAAAAAATTAAAAGAACAATTAAAATCTAATAAAAACACGGCTTGAAAATTATATAATTTTTTTTAGTACGCTAAGTCATTATTATTAAAAATCACAATTATTTCAAAGATTCTAAATAGAACTATATTTTAAACAAATGAAAATCAAGTAGAAATACTTAACATCCCAAACTAAATCACCCAACCAGCCTTGAATAACTTAACATGTTGATCTAGTGGAGCATAATGCTAGAGTTCACTAATTTTATCTAAAACTATTTAAGTATATTGTATTACATGAAAGGCTGCCTAAAGATTAAATCTTTGTTTTCTACTCAAGAATAGTTTAACCAATTCATTTAATTGTTAGGAACAAGCATTGACTTTCTTGATCTCCTATCTATTTAGCATAATAGAAAGAAAAAAAAAAACTCACCTGTAAAATCAATTGCAGCAGCCACACCGAAAAAATAAAGCAAATCAATAGGTGTTGCAAAGAGACGTGAAGAGGCAGAAAAGTAGTTGACGGAAAATAAATAGCAACAAGGGTTTTAGAGAGACGTGAAAAGGCAGCAAAGCAATTGCCGAAAAAATAATAGCAGTAGGGGTTGCAGAGAGAGCTAAGAGGCAGCAAAGCAATTGTCGAAAAAAATAATAGCAGCGGGGGTTGCAAAGAGACGCGAAGAGGCAACAAAGCAATTGCCGAAAAAAATAATAGCAGCAGGGCAGAGACGTGAAGATACAATTTTTATTAGGGTTGAGTAATTTTTAATTGAGATTTTAAGGATTTATGGTTAAAAAATCTAATTAAATGAGATGTAGATGACATGTAAAAATTAGCTAACATGTCATTAAATGATTAAAAAATCTAATTAAATGAGATGTAAATAACATGTAAAAATTAACTGACATGTTATTAATTGATTGGAAAGAGACTCGAATGATGTGACGTAACTGTTTCATAGAATCATTTTTCTTTAAAAATCATAAAATAACTTTATTCTAGTATTATTATTCTGATATGAGATGAAATAAATAAATATATAAATAGAAGAGGAAATAGAAACAGAAAGAGTGGAGAGTGGCCACTCAACTTGTTATATTTTGACGAAGAATGCACAAATGCAAAGCAATTCCACCAAATCCGTACCCCATGTCGAATCACTTCTTTTCACATCCTATTTATATATTTCATGTTACAAAATATTTAATGGTGCACAAAACAATGTAAACACTTTTAAAATCCTTCCCTTCCCTATAATAATTAAAGGTGTACTTACATTAACAAAATTAAATTAATTCATCTGTTATCAAAATTAATTTAATTTTTAAAATTTTGATTGTCAATTAATTTAACTGAATGAATCAACACCTTAACTATTATAATTGAAATAATTTCATGAACGTAATATTCCTGAAATATATATCTTAAGCTTCGAGTTTCTTAATCAATTATGTAAATATATAAACACAACAAAATTTTAATGCATCTATCTCGGGATTGAAGAATGTCCTTAACCATACACCAAATTGCAATGCAAAATGCTATTAATAGATTTGTCAAAGGTTTGTTTAAACTGAGTCGACAACAACACTCAAGAGAGATGGATGATTGTTTTACTATACTTATTATTTATTTTAGAACTCAATATAACATTATTATTTAATGGGTAAAATATAATTATGGTAATTAAATTATTGGTAAGTTTGTGTTTTGGTCACTTAACTTTAAAAAGTTACAAAATGGTCGTTGAACATTTTTATTTAAGTCACGAATTGTTATTTATTTTTTAAAGTTCAGCTAACGAGTTCTAAGTGACGATTTGATGATTGATATGGTGGATCAGTACCCATCAACTAGTAGGAAAACATACCTTAGATCCAAGTCGATATGACAATTTGTGTCGAAGACTGGAAAATAAATTTGTTTGCATTTTGGTTCATAAATTCGTGATGTTTAAAGTTGTTTCATGGAGAAAAAAAAACCTAAACTATAGAAAAGAAGGGAATAAGGACTTTCGATTGGTGTAGGCGATGCGAACAAAGAAAGCTATATACAATAATGATTTTAACAATTCAGTGACTTAAACGAAAAGTTTCGAATAGTTCAATAATCATTTTATAAATTTTTAAAGTTGAATGACTAAAATGTATACTTATTAATAGTTTAGCAAACCTTTATTTAATTCATTCATAATATAACTAATTTATTTGAATCAATAACTTTTGTATAGACATCAAAATGAATATGGAATTTGCAACATTTTATTATTATTAATGAGAAGATGTTGATCTTTCAAACGTTATACAAATACAATAGTTTAGAATATTTTATATATTTTAATAATAACTTAAATTAATTATACAAAAATAAAAAAGTAAATAGGTATGAAAGAATGGATGTCAACAAAAGTTATTCCCTAATATTCTAATTACATTTCATCATAGGCAACATTAAAATTGACCATCAAATTAAATGTTTACATTTGTCAAGCGACTTGACCAAAAATAAAAATTTGGTATGGATTTGTATTTTTACACATGGGTTGGCGGGTCATCTATTTCTTAATTAGCCGTGAAAACAACGTGTCCAAGTTTAATTTCCATCTTTCTCTCTTTATTACTTTAGTTTTGAGTTTGGTAAGAAAAAGAAATTTAGAACATCACCAACTTTCCACTGCAACCCAACGCATGCACATGCGTATGACGTTCTCACAATCTAAAACCCATAAATCTAACACAATCTTGTATTCTTCTCCTCACATTTGAAAACTTAAGCAATGATTTAAGCTCTTAGCTCCATGCAAACACATTACATGCGACATAAAACAATATAACCATTTCTTATCATCATTAATTTGGTAGTCATGATTATTTAACATTAATATCTATTAAATCTTAAAAAACTTTAAAATTATTACTAATATTAGCAGTAATTTGAAAATAAATTGATTTGCTTAATATTATTAACAACTTATTATCATAATTAATATTTATCAAATTAAAATTTTATAAATAGTCACATTAACTGTGACAGAATATATAATTTATATTTCTGACCGAATATGAAACAATTTTTATTTCTTAAAAAAAAGAGTCTCCAGTGAGAACAGAAACCATTAATTAATTAATCAAATATTTGTAGGATCTTGAACATGATTTTATTCCATTTATTATGGATCCCAACCACAATATGATTTTTTTCTTTTTGGTGGTTAATCCATCCTTAACATGATTAGTATCAAGAAACTATCATTTCCCCCTAAATCAAATCATTTTTGTATAGTTGTCCCATTAACCTATGTACTACACATAATTATTATTATTTTTTTTTTAAAAAAGGCTGGTTCGTGTGGAAAATCCCATGCCTGATCTAATTATGTCATTGGTATAAAAACAGTAAACGTCATTACCTTATATCAGCATTTCACCGTCATATTCCCACCGTATTTTCGACACTTTCGACCTACGTTTATCTTTAACGCGAATACTTGTGCTATATACTAATAGGGGATTGACTCCTTCACCATTTTAAGTGTTGTTCATCGGGCAGTTAATACGGTCCTTAGCAATTGTTGGTATTATTTCGGGATCCAAGTTTTGTCTCCCAATTTCATGAAGAACTCCAAGAATTTACGGAGTGGGAACGCCTTAGTTGGTGGAGAGAGTACGTACCTAAAGGACTTGTAGATATTTAACCGATGAAGTTGCGCGCGATATATATCAAACCACCAATCAAGGTATAACTAGTCTTTTCAAGGAGACTTCTCCCAAAAGAATCGACCCCACTCAACAACCAGCAATATTTCTTGGGATATATTGGACTCATTTTTTTACCCGAACATATAAAAACACTTCATGAGTTGACAACTTAATGATTTTTCATAGTATAATAATCGTATTTTATGAAAATTAAAGAAATTAATTCTGTTGATGGTAGACAAAGATAGTTAATATCGTATCAATAGATGTACCATTTTTCTACTAATATCGATATTTAACGAACTGATTTATTTCCATGCATCATTTTAGACTTATTACTACTCTTTTAAATATGTATATATATAATACTAACCAATTGTATAAAAGATGCTACACATAATATATATATATATATATATATATATATATCCTACATGTAAAATTGCTACACTTAATAAAAGGTGAAGATGAAAAAAATTAAGGGTCAAAATTGAATTATAAATTAAATTAGTATATTAAATAAATTTATTTTTATGTAGAAAAAATCATTTTGGGATCTAAAGAAATAAATCTTTTGTATTGGCCACTAGTGAAATCTATTAATGTGCATTGATCTTGGCTATATCGATCTAAATTTATGATGAAATAAAATTTAAACTTTTATTATTTCACTTTACCACCAATAAATTTATGACGAAATATTGATTTCTAAATCAGTAATTTAATATTTTAATTAATTAATATCTCCATTATCATAAGATAAGAGAATAAAATTTTGACAAATTAAAGGATTAATTTTTTATAAAATTTATAATTAAATCGATTGATAAAGAAAAAGAAAGAAAGTTATAAACACCGTAGCCGTCAACTACTTTTTATCTTTTATCAAAGTTATTGCATATTTTATGCATAAATAGAAAAGTGTGATGCTGAAATGGCCTATTTTTGGGTGGTTAAATAAAATTTCAGATTAATAATTAGCCCAATAAATCTATACGACTATTATTTTAGAAAAAAAATGAGAGGATTGATGATGTAATAGATATGACGTATGCCATTATTGATTATCCCTTTAAAAGTTGGCCACACCCTCGTTGGTGAGACAAACTGTCGTGAAATTCATTGTTGAAATGAAACAGCAGAAATCTTAGGTCTTGTTGTTGATTTCCCGGTCTGGTGGGCAGTGCGTTAGGTTTCACATGTCCCATACTCTTGGTTCCTTATATTATTAAACTCAACCCCCCAACATTTCTATTATTCTTAGCTTTGAGATTGGAAGGAGTTTTTGGATTATGGGAGAAGTAGTAGTACCCATTGAAGACAATTCGAAGCATGTGCTTCCACTTTATCTACCCCCTAGGCCCGTTCCTTTCCAAATTATCACCATTAAGGACACGTCTGGAGCTGCGGCTGGAGTTTCTCCGCCACCACAGGGTGTGGTCAACCTTAGTGATCTTGAATCTTGGCTGCCTCTAACCGAGTCCAGAAATTGCAGCACTTTCTCTTCTATTTTACATCTGCTTTGTTCAGGGATTGGGTTTCAGGTCCTTTTCCTCCCTGTTGCTTTTGCAAGTCTTGGATGGTGAGTTTTTGCAACTCATTTTGTTATTACTTTTTATCCCACTCTCTTCAAATCACCACTCTCAAACAATCCAACAAAAAACATGGTCATAGTCTGTCTTGTTTTGCTCAACTCAAATATGGCAATATTTGTTGATCACAAAGCTGACCTGTTTCCAAAATTTCCAAGTTTCAGTGTGGGGTCTTTAGGGGGGACCATCTAAAGAAGAAAGAGTCTCTTTTCCATGTTCTAAATACTAATTAATACAATAACTTAATCTCCAAAGACCCAAAAGAATTGTTGAAAGAAAGAAAATTGTCGTTCTGTTTGAACCTAGACTTCAGATAATTCCAGCTTTATTTCCAACAACCATTGTTGGTATGGCCCATTTTTTCTTCTTTTGTCTTCCATTTTGAACCCCCCCAAAAAAAAAGTTGGAAAAAAAACTTGGAAGCTAAGGTTTTCTTTTTCTTTGTTTTTCATGTGCTATTGCTTAAATTTTTTCATACAATTTTGAATTTGTGTAGGGCATGGGGGATCATATGTTTGTCCATAGCATTCATGTGGCAACTCTACACCACATGGCTTCTAGTAAATCTTCATGAACCTGTTCCTGGAATCCGTTGCAGCAGATTCGTCCGCATGTCAATTCTTGCCTTTGGTTAGTAGTTCATTAAAATAATACCTCCCCCACTTCCCAAGTCAAAGGTCCTTCAACTTTCACCAATCTTGATTGTGCTCCCCAAATGGACTAAAAACTTTCCTAATTTGATCCCATTGCAGGCCCAAAGCTTGGGAAGTTGCTGGCAATCTTCCCAGTAATGTATCTATCAGGAGGCTCTTGTGTTATGCTTATTATCACAGCAGGAAGTTCCATGGAACAACTTTTCAACATCATATGTGAAGAAGGAACCATGTGTAGATCCATGTCCCTGAGTGGTACACAGTGGTTCCTCATATTTACTTGCATAGTCCTTATCATTGCTCAATTATTCCCCAATTTAAATTCAATAGCCCGAGTTTCTCTAACCGGTGCCATAACTTCCATTGGGTACTGTACTATGATATGGGTTCTATCCATCAGCAAAGGCAGGCCAAATAATGTCTCTTACGGCATAACAGTTGCTGACAGAACTGGTATGACTGGATTTGGTAACGTCTTGAATGCCATTGGCATCATTATGCTTGCATTCAGAGGTCACAATCTTATTCTTGAGATTCAGGTGAATAATCTTAACCGCTATGAACTCTTTTACTTCAGTTCATCACATGTGGAAACTAATTATATTTAATTGTTGAGTGAAGGGGACATTGCCATCAGATTCAAAGCACCCATCACGGAAATCTATGTGGAGAGGAGTAATGGTATCGTACGTGATAATAGCAATGTGTTTATTTCCACTTGCAATTGTTGGATTTTGGGCTTATGGAAACAAGGTAGGCAACATTGCGATTTAATAATATACTTCATTGGTTAACATTATTGACAGTAATTCCATTTCTTCCAGATACCTGAAGAAGGGATTCTAACTGCATTTACAAAATTTCATGGACAAGACACTTCAAAGTATGTAATAGGCCTGATCTACATATGGTTAACTATAAGTTGCATAACCTCATACCAAATCTATGCCATGCCTGCTTTCGACAACTTAGAGTTTATTTACGCCAGCAGTAAAAAAAGGCGATGCCCAGGGTGGGTTCGTGCCGGTATACGCCTTTTCTTCGGAGGGGTCACGTTCTTCATAGCAGTGG
Organism: Gossypium arboreum; assembly: GCF_025698485.1. Classification (NCBI taxonomy): domain Eukaryota; kingdom Viridiplantae; phylum Streptophyta; class Magnoliopsida; order Malvales; family Malvaceae; genus Gossypium; species Gossypium arboreum. The sequence goes on along the minus strand of NC_069071.1, from coordinate 103,709,254 downwards.
CTTTTCCCTTCTTGGGAAAATTGGCACCTTTAATTGGAGGAATGGCAGCTGTGCCTTTGACGTTTGTATATCCATGTTTCATGTGGATTTCAATCAGAAAACCACGACCAAAGGGTGCAATGTGGAGTCTCAACTTGGGAGTGGGTTCTATTGGCATTGTACTCAGCCTTTTGCTAGTAGTTGCTGCTGTATGGAAATTAGATGACAAAGGCCTGAATGCCAACTTCTTCAGGCCTTAATGATAGATATACAAGTCATGTGGATATTTATAAACTTTAAATCAGGCCTAATCTAATTCTTTTTGGCCAATTAATCATTGTTTGTGTGCATGATAATTGAAATCTAAGAAATTAACTAGTTTGTAAATCGGATTTACTTTCGTTTCATTAACATAAATTTGTAGCCCTCATGTTCCTTTAATGCAGTGGCAATCCTAAAAGATAGTTGAAATTTCTTTCCTTTTTTAAACTAACATAATTCAATGTGTTCGTAAGCTAAAAAACAATATATTCCAAGAATTAATTGAAAATAATCATAAACTAACATAATTCAATGTGTTCGTAAGCTAAAAACAATATATTCCAAGAATTAATTGAAAATAATCATGAAATCAAAATAATTATGAGAAAGAAAGATTCGTTTGGTTTCTAAATAGAATTTTTTATTTTTTTTAGAAATTAAATCTTTTTCAGAACTAAAATAAATTTTACATTTATATGATTCAACCTTGTGATTTGATATTTAAAAATATTGAAAAATAGGTTTTTTTTACGATGATTTGAACCAATGGCAATCCATCAAAATTAAAATATATATTTTCAAAATTTTAATTTTGCAAAAATAATTAAAAAATTTTTACGATGATTTGGTACCAATGGCAATCCATCAAAATTAAAAATATATATTTTCAAAAATTTTAATTTTGAAAATAACTTCAACCAATTTTGTTCTTAATGTATTTCATTTTCAAAAACACAAAAGCAAAAATATTTGTCTGATTTTTTAGTTTCCTACACTTTCGACCACACCAGTAAGTGATGAAGACAGTGCGATACGGACCAAAATCAGGAGGGTGGACAAGACGAATCCCAAGGACCAAGCTAGAAATAAATTTGAAGGAGAGAGAAGAATAAGGCGCCCCCAATTCTTCTCCTGGAAGCAATTTAGTTGCTGAGCTTCATACACTATACATTCAGTAAGGTCAAAATAGGTACACGTAATCGCCATTATTGAACATGAAAAACATGTATAGGTCCAGAACGCCCACTTTGACTAACCCAAAAATCTCCATATCCACGCTGCTTCAAAAAAAGTCACACTGACACATTAACCACTATTCCCACCATGCCAAAGGCAAGTGTTCATCACTTATTTTTCTCATATCCACTTTTTCTTTTCTTTTGCAAAATGGCTTTTTCTTTAAGTCTTTGGTTTAAGCCGGGAGACGCGTGTACCAGGGGTGCCTGAATTTTGTGGCCAGTGATAGGTGAAATGCCTCAAGGGAATTACACTTTGAATGTATGGGAAAGACGGTCCAAATCTCAATCATTATAGATATTACCATTTCTCACCTAAAATTAGCAAACTCCAACACTCATAATCATAGTGCTATTATTATGATTCTTGTTCATGAAAATAGAGGCAAATTAATTAACATGCCCGTAATAATATTTGTGTGAGAAAGCAAAAGGCGACCAGAGAAATAGCCAGAAACTCTAGATGCTGTTGGTTAAACTCTAGATTTCTCTCATTCTATATGTATAAATACCCCCCTCTAGTTCAATAATATTCAAGCTAAAGTTTCTGGTTCATTCTTTTCTTTCTATGTGAGTTCCTTTCACTATGTATTCTTTCACAAATATAAATATATATATATACATCGTTTAGGAAAAAGGTAGAAGAACAGAAACAATCTTCGTAGTCTTTACTAGGTTGGGATTAAAGCTTAGCAATAAAACTTGATAATGAATTAGGAACAGCTCAGTATAAACCTTTTTCTACTTTATTTTATCAAAAGTCAAAAGCTTGCAATTTCTTACATTGATGATTATCACTAGTAGAATTTGTTGTATCATTGACATATGCATAACCGTATCTCATTTGGATTTCTTTCATCAACAAGCCCTGGCCAGATGTTCCGAATTTGTTGCCTTGATTTAACTATTCAAAAAAATCATAATGGTTGATTGAATATACATTTTGACAGGAGAATGTTTATCCATCTAAAATGATTTAATTAAATTAATGATAATTTTAATAGTGTTAGATTCTAATATTTGTCGATATCCGACTTTTTTTTACTGGTTTGGATAACATTCAAATTCAAATATTATAATATTACCATCCACAACATATTCGGAAAGGATATGAATATCGACCTTTAGATATTTATTATCTATCTGAACCTACTTTACTTTTGTAGATAATAAATGTGGACTTGATAATAGATATCTAGATTCTTCGTGAATATTAGTTTGGATATTCCAATTCATTATTTGTTTTACTTTTTAAAAAAATTATTTATAAAATATTTTTATCCTTATTTGCATTGCATTGTGTTTTTAAACTCTAAAAAGTGTTCCTAAAAATTTAGAGTTGCATGTGGGAAAGATTGTCAATTCCATCACGCTTAATATCCTTTAATTTAGTTAGAAATCTCACATTGCAATATGTAGAAAGATCAAAGTAGCAGACAAAGATTTAGGTAAAAATAACTAAAGTTTATCCACCATATACGCAAGAAAACCTTTGCTAGATACAACGTACATTAAATGAACAGCAATAAACCAGCAAAAAAGGAGAAACAGGTGAACAAATTTAACAAAAAAAATCCTCAGACAACGTCCATATATTCAGAGTTTGACCATCTACCTCAAATTGAAGCTCCTAAAATTCTTGGTAAATGAAGAATTTCAAAAAGCAAAAAATATGATAACTCAGCTTGGTCATGTAAGAAAGGAGAGGAGCAGTCACTGATAAATACACGAATCTGTCAAATTAAGGGCCTTCCCAAGCTTGTTTCCTCTCAGGGTGACAGAACATTGGATTCGTCCATAAAACTTTGTCTTTACCAGTTTGCCCAGAATGTAGGCCCTTGACCTCATCACAAATGTCAAGTTAAGAGGTACTGCTATGGTGTTCAGGTGCTCCCTAGAGGCTACAAGAACTGGTATCCCACCATATAGCGGAACTTGAGACCCTTTCACAATCGTCACCACTTTCCGCTGACTCTTTCTTGATTGAGTAAATTTCTTCATCTGTATCATACATTAATGACAAACATCAAACCATTTTCACAATATTATGTTAATGAATCAGCAAGCACATATTGTCATATCTCTTTGTCGATACAATGGTTGGGGATGATGACCAAAACCAAAACTGGTAGGATAAAAGCCCAATTCAGTAGCCGAAACCAAAAGCCAGCCATTATTTGAATGAAGCCTGACAGGTGATAAACATTAAGGCCCCAGTTTAAAAACTATGGAACATTCCAGGGTGAATTGTGAACTATGTTTTGTTCCAATGTCTGAAAGCCAGCTAAGCAGAGCAAAGATATTTGTGTCCTGTTTCAAAGGCACACTCAAAGCCAGAGGCCATGTTCACAACTAAACTTGAACAAACGAATAACATTTTGGTTTCTATGTGGGGACCCATAGAGATTATGTTAGGTTCAGTCTTTGCAGCCTTTTTAAGGCACTCGAATAAAGACATATAATAGCATTCAAAGCCCTCTGCTGGAGTTTCCCACTTCTCTAGGTTGCCAACTGCAAACCCAAAAAAGTCTTTTTGACCCAAAACTGCCCCCTTTCCCAATGGTCTAACCACAGCTAAGCTATCATTTTTAACTATTGATTGAAATCATAACAAATAAGGAAGGATTAGAAGAAAAATGGGTCCTTTTCTATTTACCTGTCCAGAGGCAATTTTGAGCTGGAAATAGTGAAGCTCCCAAGGGGTAGAAGTGACATGGACGGCAAAGAATGTAGCTGGATTTCTGTATGAGATCTTGACCGTTGAATTTAGCGAAAACATATCTGTTGGCAACCCTGATTGATCGTTTCCTGCCTGATAATGGAAGTTCTCAAACACTATGTGCTGCCCACAAACCAACACACACAGATTAGAGAATGTTTTATTGGTGGTGATTTGATTAAATTAATTAAAAGTTTATAGCAAAACATGGCTCAATTTACGGGATAAAGCTATTACATTGGCGTTCCATTCCATATTCCTAAGCCTCCCTAGATATCTGTACATGCCCCTATTTCCATGAGAAAACTCGTTAACTGAGTCACTGAGTTGACTCATGTAGTGCGGGTTTATAATTTCATCAACCAATGGAAAGTTAATTCCTTTTTAACTTTTCCTAGGAACTTTCAATGCTATAAGTGCCGAGTGCCAACTGATGTTTTGCTAAAAAGATATTGCTTTACACATTTAAAGTAAAAACACATATAATCACCGCGTTTACTCAGTCAAATAAAAGAACAATCGGGTGACAACTGAGTCAACTCAAAAAAAGAATCAATTTTGCAAAGTAGAAATCTAACCTTAACGAGGATTTTAGGCTTGTAACTCCTGCTAGCACCCCACAAGATCAAAGAGAAGACAGTGAACAGCACGAAAAACAAGAAAACAAGGCAAAGATAAAGCCTGATTTTATTAGCCTTACTCCCATCACGACCTTCCATTTCATCATCATCGTCGTCGTCGTCATCATCGCCACGGCCAAGCTGCACATGCTTCCAAGCAGAAAGACTCCTGGGATTCTTAAGAGAAGCCGAGAACCTAGACGTAGATGACTCTCTGGAATGGTGAATGGGGGAACAATGGTAATAATGGTGGGTTGGTGAAGCCGTGGGGCTTGACCCATACGACATCTTCTCAACGTCATGGTTAGAAGGGCTCTGAACATAGTATACAGGCCTTCGAGGCGACCTTGGCGGCCATGACGCATCGATACTCGTCCCTTCTGAATCCGTTTTTGCATGCATTTTTTTTGTTCTTAGATTTAAAAAAAAAAAAAAAAACAACAACAACAAAGCTATGGTTTTTTTCAAGTGACAGACAAGGAATGTTAGAAGATGAAGAAGAAGAAGGGGAAGGTGCGTTGTTTATTGTGTCAAAGGGAGGGTCTTTAGCTTTTTGGAGTTTCTAAGGTTTTAGAGTATCACGAGACACGGAAATTGTTCCATTTTTGTCTGATGGTTCCCATGTCTGTGTTCTTCTTCTTGGAATAAAAATGGGAGAGATAAAATAATGGCAGGCTGGGCTTACTGTGGGGGCCTGGCCCACGTGAACATAAATCAGCGGCCATTATTTAATCATCATTTCACTCACTAATCAAATCAGAAGGACCGTTACTTATCTTCCTCTAGGGTATGGACTGTCTAGCTAATTTATATTTTAAAAAGTAACTGCTTGTAATTGATTACATCAATCCTCCACTTTACTGAAACACGAATACAATAGTGAATAGGTCTGGAATTCAATTTACCAATAAACATTAGTTTGTTTCTTTAATTACAGCTCAAATAATCAACATAATTAGCGTAATTGTAATTCGAGCTCAAAAATCATACATGGACAATCAACACCATTTATTATTAAACCATAACATGAAGTTTGCCTCCTATTAAAAAAATTGTCTATTTCTATTTCATTGACCTTTTAAAGTCAAATTCTGCCTTTTCTTAAGAAATAAATTTATATATATTGAGTATTGACCAATAAGCAAATTACAGAAAATAATAATGTAGAATTTTTCCAACTTCAGATTTTTAAATATGCTAGCTGTATATTGATCAAGTAATGAATATAAATGTTAAAAATAAAATAAAATATTAACAAATATTAAATTTATAAAATAGAGCAAGCAATAAGAAAATGTAAATTATAAAATTTGAGTTGGTAGTGCCAAATTTTGTTGTGCTTTGAATCAGGCGTGAAATATTATATTATTACCATAATTTAAATGTGAGAATTTGTCCTCTAAAAAGGAAATATTTAGTCTTTTACTTAAAAATGAATAATTAACCCCTTTAGATTAGATAAGTGAGCAAAAATTTCCTTTGTTAAATTTTGGTGTTAATATATGAGATATGATGACAAATTTAGCCCTCAATTTTTACATATTTATTCAATTTAACTCATACTCTTTTATTAGAAATAAATTAACAAAATTAAACTAATAAAGCTAAAGGATAAAAAAGTCCTAATATTTTTTAAAAATACAACTAAGCCCTTTTCAAATTTAAAATTATTTTAAAAATCATAAAAATTATAAACAAAAATTATAAAAATTTTGTCTTATTATAAAATAACAATATCGACCTATTAAAATCTAATGGTTATATGATTTTAAAAAATTTGACCCTACTCTTTTATTTGGTCATTGTTATTTTTTTTAATAAAAGATTATAATTTTAAATTTTTATAAATCTTTTTATAAATTTTTTTATAATTTTATGATTTTTATAAATTTTAAATATATTAAAAGGATTTAATTGATTTTTAAAAAAAATTGTTACTAAGGCCTTTTGACCCTTTAGCCTTACTAGTTTCAAAAAATTCTAAATTTTTTTTATTAAAGGTCAAATTTAATAAATGTGTAAAGGTTGAGGGTTAAATTTGTTATTATGCCTTATATTAACACCAAATTTTAATGGATGAGACTATTTTTCTCACTCGTCTAACAAATAAGGGCTAATTTGCCCTTTTTTTAGAGGCTAAAATGCAATTTAAGGTATAGTACAAGGGGTTTTGTGGTACTTTTACCTCGATTCCAACTATTCTGATTCGCTTTGGTTAAATTAAGTTCGGTTTCAGTTCAGTATTGAATTTTATATTTTATTTAATTTATAAATATTTTAATTTTTATAATATAATTACTTTCTTTTAATATTTGGGAGAGTGGAGTAAGACTGCTTCGGATCAATTCAAGCTTCCATATTTACAATATAATGCTCTTACTATTGGACAAAAATTTATTTATAATAATGAAAAATAATAAAAGTAACTTTAAGAAAATATGGTAAGAAGTAATTTTTAAAAAAATTGTTTAAATATTGATGAACTAAACTAATTGTCTACTTCATATATGTTGAATTTAGTTGATTCATTCGGTTACCATTGATAGTCAATTTCGATTCAGTTAAATTTTTTAAAATATAAAAGTATTGCAAGATAATTGTACTTTTTAGAGGGAGTATTCGGTTTTTGATCAATTTTTATTAAATCGATTTAATTGACTATAATATACATAAATTGATTTGACTGAATTAAAGTTCAAAATTCAAAATAACTGAATTGATTTTAGGTCAGTTGGTTAATTGACTTTAATTATTGGTTTGAATAATATATATTTATTTTATATATTATAAATTGTACACATATTTTAAATCATTTAAAAATTAAATTAAATCAATATTTTCTATTGAATCAGTTTGAAAATTTAAAAATCAACAATGACTAAAGTAATCAATAAGATTGAACCTATAATCGAAAAAATCGCTCAAATAAAAATAGACTAAATCGATAAGGTCAATTTAGTCGATTTTAATTAAAAATTACTCTCTCTAGTGGTTTTTTCTCCAAAACTAACTTCAACCATACTAGTATCATCCTTGACTATGAAATCTCATGGAAGTGGATGAAGGGCAAATAAGGAGCATGGTTTTAATTCATTAATTACATTTCCAAATCCATAAAATATAAAAACAGAAAGAAGGATTTATTGGTAAGTCCAAAGTAGGTATTAATTGAAGTAGTTTCATTTCATAGCAAATAAAGAAAAATAAGGAAAACAAGATAAACTTGAATCAGATTGGTATCATTCTTCATTATGAAGTCTTATTAAGTTACAAATAAAGATGTATATGTTCAGGTTGGATTAAGTTCGGGTCAGGCTTATATATAACATTAGCATTCTTTATGTTTACTTAAGCTTAGCTCAACCTAAAATATGGGCTTAACATTTTGTCTAAGTCCATCCATATTTGTAAATCGATTTAAATCTGTCCATATTTTTTTTTTTAAATATATATATTTATATTATTTTTAATTTAATAAATTATTTATTTATTAAAGTTTTATATATAGTCATCTTTAACATTTTTTAATGTTTACATTATAGTAGTATATAATAGATTTAATTTTTATGTGTTATAAATTACATAATATAAAATATTATTCCGGGTCGGGCTCGGGCCTTGAAGGTTCAAATTTGAACCCGACTCATATTTTTAACAAGCCTATTTTTTTTGGTCAAGTTCATTTTTCGAACTTAATATTTTTGTTCAAATCCTCTCAAACCTTGAGATTTGGATGAATAGTTGTAGTTACAAATCCTCTTTTAGTCCCTTTAATAATTTAGAACATGAAATGGAGATTGTTATTACTATTGATTTCTTTCTTCTCTATTTTATAGAGCCAATGCAAACTTGGACATTGCCTAAATACAAGATTCAAAATTCTTTTCAGCTTTGGTTGCTTCTCTTTTAGTGTGAAGAAGGACAAATTTTTAAAAGAAGATGATAAAATCTGTTTCGTCACTTAGTTTGCTCTCATATATTGTCTAATTTTAAATATTATTAATTCAACGCTTATAACTGACTAAAACTTTGGATACATGAACTGAAGATAGTATGTAGTATTTAGTATGAGTGAGTTATTATGGAAGAATGGAGAAGGGATTCACACCCTTACAATCGTCAGAGCAAAATTGTAGAATATGTAAAGAAAAGGTCCTTAATTGAATAGGTGAACAAAGTGTGACTCTCTTTTTCAAAAGTTTGTAACTGCTCCTTTACCTCATGCGGTTCAAAATTATGGACAAAAGCTTAGTTAATCAAGGTAAGTAGTCAATTTTGGCTAAATGTAATAGTAATTTATGCTTGCAAATTCAAATTATATTTAATTAATATTTTTTAAATCCTTAGCCTCTAACCTCCAATACTTCAATACTCAATATTTGATTTGTTTTTAATTAAGTACCATATTATTTATATTACATAAAAGTTAAATCTATAATACTAATACAGACATTAAAAATATGTTATATACGTTTAAATTCTAAAAATAAAATATATTAATCATCAATAATTAATTTTAAAATTTTATGTATTCAAATGAGTTTCGCACACTTTCATAATCCTTTAGACAATTAATCTATCAGCAATTTGATCGTTGAATTTGTAAATGTAATTGTACTTGTGCAAATAAATTTTCAAAAAAATGATTTTGATATTCTTATCATATTTGTTGGGGCTCGTTTCATGTCCTATTAAAACGAATTTAATATTCTGCATGGACCACTAAAATGGGCCTTAGAAAGGTTGTAGCTTGTTGTTTTCAGTCTACTATATTTGACAAAACAAGTAATATGGTTCAGCTTGGGTGTAAAGACCTTCAACCGATTCCTTAATATGCTTGAGGTTATTAGATAAGTGTTTAACTCTTATCATTATCTTTTTGGTGATTAAAGAATTAATTTAGAGATAATTATAAGATATTTTAAAGGTTTATCTTGTTAATAATTCAAACTATAAATAGACATGCGACTTCAACTTATAAAGTTGAATTACTTTCAAAATCGTGAGCACTCCAGCGTTATTTTCTTGTATTGAATGCTGTTTTGGTTAGTTTTGAGTGTTCTTGATTTGTTACCATTGTGTGTTGAGAAACCGATTGTTCTCTATTGGAGCTAAATGATTTTGCTTGGTAGAAGAGTTATGAGCCTTAGTGGATAGAGAAAGAAGTGTATTGTTAATTTGTTTTTGTGATTGAATAAAAATATATCTTGAGTAAGACTTTGGAGACATAAAATCATTGTATTTAAACCACGTCAATAAAATATCGATTGTATCGATTATATAAAAGAAATACTTAGACATTTTTATTTTACTCAAAACATACATGATTTAAATAAATGGAACATAAAATATAATGGTCAAATTGTTAAATGGTGAATCGCATAAAAAGTTACAAATTGGCTCAACTTAATTATACCCTTGCTAAAAGTTATTATATATCTCAAATTGTTGTTAGTGTAAAAAGATATAAGTTTGAGGATGTTGAAAGTTTCTTTATCCACATGCTTTAAGTGTTGAGGGAGAGTTATTTCAAGTATAGTATAAAAAAATAAATTATAAATATATTTTATAATTTTTTTTTATAAATAATTGAGTGGTGAAAATAACGTGATGCAACCTCTTTTGCTTGCCATAATTCATTAATATTAAATAAAAAATTCATTAATACTAAGTGTTTGAAGTTAATTAAAATAAAAGCTTCGGTGGCTTTTAATGGGTTGAAAGTTGAGAGCAATTCCTTCTCGCAACCAACAACACACAGCTCAGCAGCTAAAAAGTATGAACTCCACGCACTTAGCAAGTTAAGGGATTGTCTTCAGAACGAATGCCTTCAAATAGAGTAAGGTTTACAGGATTTATTTATAACAGAGATTGAACTTTATAATATAATCTTTTACACAACAAAAGAATGCTTAATGTGATACATTTATTGACAATTCTATGGTTACAAACCAAATACAAATTCTGAAGAAAAAAAAAGAATAAGAGAGCTTAAAGCTTTGGTCATTTTATACTTTTGTAACGGTGTTAAATAATTAAGAACAGTTTCAGGTGCAAATGTTTCAGAGAGGTCTTGTGCTTTTCCCTTGAGCTCTGCCACAGAGCAGGGCATTCTTTGGAATAGGATATTCATCCCTCGGTGAATTCACAGGTGAATAAACTCGCAAGTAAAACTGCTGTCCCAGATATTGCCGAGCCCAAAATTGAGTCCTCACATTCCACATTCCAACATTATCAAGTGCCATGTAAATAGCAGTCCATGATCTTGGATATACCTGCAAACACCAGCCATTGTTGTAGTTTCCCATCTCTTGTTAAAAGCTCAGTGGAAATAAATGGCGGAAGTTACTAACCTGTGTGGTGGATCGTGAAACTGCATCTCTTAAATTGTACTCTTTACGACTGTCCGGTGTCCACAATCCTCCATCCATGCTGCCATGGAAATGAAGTGTAAGTTTAGCCAATATATATATATATATATATTTGGATTGTGCATAAGAGAAGAATATTTTGAGTTGGTTTCTTACCCAACAACCCAAAAGGCATATCCATCAATGTGCCAGCTCTGGACAATGCTTTCATGGTTCTCAAACACAATTTCCACAAAGGCACGGAAATCAGAACCCATGACTGATGTATCTAGGTACATGTTTTGACCGGTTGGCTTATCCGAGATGCTTCCAACTCGGAAAACTCCTCCAATTTTGAAGTAGTCAGCTAGTTTCAAAGGTGTATCAGCTGGAATGAAAGAAACACTGTTAACTGCGTATCTTTGTTTCCCTTTGACTTGATCAGCTGAGCTCACTAGTTTGATTGTTCTGGTTATGTTAATAAGACCGTAGTGATATGATCCCTGTGGATTTGGCCTTGGTCCACTTGCTGTCAGGTTTGTCCTGACATGCACCAAAATGAAATATTATGAATGGCACAAAAATGGGTTTACAAACATGAAGAATAACAATTGGAGCAAGATTTTTACCTGATGGATCGAGCCTGGTTAAGAGACCAGTCGATTTGGTCGGTTGGTCCACCGGGAATAGGGCCTGAAACTGCCTTGTTGGAGTTACTGTAATGAAGAGTGGCAGTGGTTGAAAGGATCTTGTCAGTGAAACGAGTTGAGGCCACAATGTAGAAATCCTGGGCAGATTGATCCATGGTAACAAGCACAGAATAGGATTGACCCACATGGACATCAAGTGACTCATACATGGTTTGAACGGTGTGGGTTCCCTCTACTTCCACCAGCTTCATTTTATGACCCTGAATTCTGAAATTTAGTGAATTTTGAAGCCCCACATTTGAGATCCTAAACCTGTAAGTTTTGCCTGTAGAGGTACACACAAAAATAATACCAATTGTTATCATCCGTAAAAATGAGTTCAAATTTACACAAGAAATGGTTCAATTTAACCCCCAGTGTGTACCTTGTTCAACTGTGAAGAATGCACCATTAGGACCATGACCATTGATTAGAATACCATCAGGGAAGGGAAGTTTATGACCCCTATCCAGCTTGGCTTGCAGTTTCTGAAAAAAAAAATGAATGTTAAAGACTATATAACGACCAATAAATGAAATTGCTGGTGACACTCGAACTCTAGTATTTGTCAATGTTGCACTATAAAATTGTTTTATTAGATGGGTATAAGTTGTTTATTTTACCTTATGGTCAGTCTTGAACCAGTCTCCGATAAGAACAGTGAAATCGCTGGCAGGGTCGGGGAAAGGGACCGGGATTCTGGGCCTACTGAGGATCCTGATGCCTCCAAATCCACCAGCAGCCTTGTGGAAAGCAAGGGATGGAAAGTAGTAAAAGGTACCGATTTGGTCTTTCGCTTGTAAAATGTAAGTGAAGTTCTTGCCCGGTGGGATTGGGCATGTTGTGCCGTACACTCCATCCTCGTACGAGTTTCTCCTTTGCTGCATCCCATTCCTATTTTATAACCCAAATCAGCATACATACAAAATTTCTATAAACAAGTAGATTATAGGCTAACATTGGTTCATAATTTATGTCCTCGTGTAAGAGTAGCCAACCAATGAGTTTTCATGTCGGAAAAGCAAACTAAAGTCAAAATGTTTGGTCTAAATGATCATTGTCACTTTCACAAATTTAATGAAACAATGATAATATATTATCAGCAACTAGCTCCCAAATTACAGGTGTTAAAGATTTTGTTCATACTTAATACGATGATATAAAATAGGCAATATCACCGTCAAAAGCTGGAATGATGTGGATATTCAAGACAATTTTAAGTATATCCCCATTTGAGTTTTTTACTGGTTTGTTCATTATATTTCACCAGTTAGATCTCCAGTTTCCGATTCGATTATAAACTCGATTTCAGAAAGAAAGAAAGAAAAAGCACATTAGCTAGTGTCATGGGAATTGCTCACCATGATAAAAGAAAAGGTTCATCCAAGTTGTTGTAAACATTGATGATGAGATTGTCATTAGTAACAGAATAGAGATCAGGCCCTGGAAATTGCCCATTAATAAGAATTCCCTGTAAAAAAGACAACACAAACGATGAAGATCAGCTAAACCCGGAAATAATTTATATAACGCACATATTATGCTACATGCTATAATAATTTACAAACCTGCTGGCGAACACCAAGTGGGTAAATGTCACCGTAAGTAACATTCCAGTTGAAGAATCTGTAAGGATCCTCAGACTGAACAAGAGCAAAGACAGAAAGAACTAAAACGACGGCAAATCTTTGCCATAAGCTTGATCCTTTAAGCACCATTTCGTGATGAAATTGGATATGATTTTTAAGTACAATGTGTGAAGATATAGAAGGTGTGTAGAAAAAAAGGCTTTGGCAATTTACAACAACAACAAAAAGGTTACAACCTTTACAGAACAGGAGACTTCAATGTGGCTTTTAGTAACTGATACGTGACTTATTTAATGTGCATTGCCAATGCCATGAAAGAAGAGCAAAAAAATGGCAACCCCTTTTGTTTAAAAGCAAAAATGAACAAATTAATGAATGAAATAATAAAAATCCAACGCCCCCCTAAAAAAGAAAAGAGAAGAAGATGAAAGAAAATTTGAGTGTTGGTTGGACAAAGTGTTATCATGTTTTTATAGTGTGATTAGTGGGGGCGATTGAGCCTACAAAATCTTCCAAATTGTTGGTCTTTCATTTCATAAAACTGTCCATTGAGAAATGGACACGTAGGTACATGTCAAATAAGTCGATGAAAATGCCCTTGACATGAGGAAGGATAGATAGGGGAACCGCGTGGGGGAAAGGCGGCTTTGAAGCATGAGCTGAGCTGAGCGGAGGTGGGTGTATTGCCCGTGATTTCTGACGCTACACACGGCATCTGCATGTGGGCTAATTGCTTTACTGTGGACTTTGGACCTAACAACTCCAAGCTTGGGGGGTTGATCAACGGCTGATGTTGGTGTTACGACTTTGGACCCATTTTAATGAAGGGTGGAGATAGGATCTTCGACAATGGAAATTTTGTACGCGGAGAAAATAATGAAAAATGGTTTCACAATGGCGGGCTGTGTGGGCGGTTTTGACAGAATGATGACAGTGAGCTTTCATATTTGTTAATTCCTTTGAATTGATTGCAAGTCAAATATCATGCTAATAAATAAATCCATCGCCTCTTTCTTTCTCAATAAATTGTATTTCTTTTTTATAACTTACAAGTTACAACTATATGAATTAAATAATAAAATAATTTTCGATAGTTTTAAATTCCACAAGTAAAGTTAAGAGGTTGACAAATATATATTAAAATGTTAAAAAATAAAAAGGTACATGATAATTTTTTTTAAATTACTTGTGAAATAAAAATAAATACAATATAGACGCATCAAATATTAACCCTTGAATTATCAGTTTAACAAATTAACTCATTCACACATGGTTCTTACAACCAGACTCAAATCTAGTTCATGTTTGTCCTTGACAATTTTTTGCCCTAGGCAAAACAATAAAATGGAGTTTTAGATTTCTTAAAAGTTGGGAGAATTTTTTTTTAGGTCCTTTAAAAGTTAGTAAAAAAATTTTGGGCTTTTAAAAGCTAAAAACTCTTTTTTTGTGCACCTTAAAAATTGATAAATTTTTTTATTTACTTTTAAAAGTAAAAAAAAAAATTGGACCTTTTAAAAACTAAAAAATAATATTTTGGACCTCTTTCAGTCTTGGACTCTAGACGGCCGCACCTCCAAATGATTCTTTGTCATTATTAGGGTTCAAACAACGTAATTTCTCTCTAATTTCTAACTTGACTATATATCAAGAAAAAACATAAAATTTCGATTTTAGTGAAAAAGTGTTTGTATAATTTGAGAAAGCCTATGATATAAATTTTTATTTTTTTATTTCCATTTTATTCAAATATAAATAAGCATAAAATTGTTATTCTTTTATGGCATTATAAGTTTTGTTACTTATTAAAGGTGTGTTGGACGTTACAAAGTAAGCGTAACAAATTTTAATTATTCGACAATAGTTACATCTCTTGTTATTAATATCTTCTATTATTATTTTTGAACGTGTTTCTCTTTTAAATTGTAATTACATTTTAAAAATAAGTATTTTTCAAAAAGAGTTGAAAGACTTATTTAAGTATCAAATTATTCTCCCCATTCATATCTCATATAATTAGTGTGATTTAATTACCGATATTTTAATATGATCTATTAATCAACGATATGATTTATTTTTAATGACTTATGATGGTCCAGAATAAAATATAAAATATAATTTTTTTTATATGTTTCAAAATGTTAACAAGTGGAGAAAATTGTTGAAATTTACAAATAGGGTGGAATGGTTGCAAAAATAAATGACATGAAATTGATATTATTGAATTAAAAAATTATTTGTTCAAAGTAGTTGTCAAGCATTTAAATTAGAGCCAGCAATTGACAAGACAATTTTCTCATGAAATAAGTTAATAAATGTTGTTTTTTTAATAGTTTATTGATTATATTTGTTGTTTTTATATAATGTGTATAATTACTCATAATTTCTTCCTAACTCATAAATAGGAGAATAATGTGCTTCAAAGACACTCAAACTCATATCCTCGTACAGTAGTAACAATGTTCATATCAATTAAGTTAAGACTCAATTGATAAATATTAATTAATTTTTGTCTCAGCAAAAAGATGACAGTAGGGATAGTATTTTTTTATATGGTTTAATACTATAAAAGATTCAACATAAAGTCTAAAAATATAAATAAAATTGTTTATATAAAACATATGATGCTACAATAACCATTTTAAAAATCTTTAATATGTTTTTCATATACGTAATTTTTGATAATATTATATTAAATTTGTATTTTTAAAAATATTTTTAGTTTACAATATTTTAAAAACTTTTACACCACATATTAAAAAGATAGTTTTTTAATTTTAAAATCAAATTATTAAAAACTCATTAGATTCATGTCTAAATTAATAAAAGTTTATCTATTAACAAAATTTACTTTCATTGTCGTAAAATAAATCACTAATCTCATGTTTACAATTTTCAAATTTTACCTCTTCAATGGTAAATGCAAATGAGTTTTTCAATATATATATAATAATAATAATAATAATAATAATAATTCAAGTTTAAAATTTATTTAACATAAAAATTAAAGAATAATAAATTTAAAATAAACAAATATATGCACATCATTACCTTATTATAATTTTATAATTTCAAATTTACAAAAATGAAACATATGTTTTATTTAAAATTGTTAAGAAATAAAAAGGAAAAAATAAATTAAGATATATTATCCTAAACTACTATCTTAATAAATTTTAAAATAATTTATTAAATTTAATTTAGATAAAATATAAATGAAAAAAAAATCTATGTTGAGAAATTATAAAATACTTTAAGACTGGGTATTTGTTATTTTGAACAAAACATCAAAGATGCTGACGAAAATAATTAAAATTAAAAATTAATCAAAATAATGAAAAAAATATGTTTTGCACATATATATTGATAACAATTCTTAACATAATATATATAAATGAAAACAATGTGAACTTAAAAAACAAATATATAAGAGTTGTGCCTTTACTAAAACTTACTATTCATTAAAATAATAAAAACTATATTTATATCTGATATCAATAAGCTTTTTAAATATATATTTTTTAGTAAAACTTAATTTTGGTTTGACTTTAAAATCATAAATATTGAAATATTTATTAAGTTTACATAAACAAAAAAAAATCATTTTAAAACAAACAGACAAAAGTACAGTTTTTATTCTACAACTATATATGGAGATAGAGGATAAATAACATTACTAAAATAAATAGATAAACTAAATAAATTCTATCTTAATTTAAAAGTTAATATTTAAAAATAACAAAAGGGTAGGTTTATAATTTTATTGTAATAAATATTTTTATATAATATTTTAATAACTATTTTAAAGTATGAAAATATAATATAAAATATAATGAGTATTTAAAACTTTAAAAGAATAAATAATTTTTAATAGATAATTCAATTAAAATGTTTTATCTTTCATTTAAAATATTGAAAAGGAAATATTTTACTAATAGTTTAATTTTACCTTAGAGTTTTTTTTTTTATCAATCTCCTAAAAATAAATTTAATGGATAACTAAAATTATAAAATTAAATAGAAAAAAAAATAGAGATATACCACTCATCACAATATTATACTTTTGTACTTTATTATATTATATGATTAGATTTTTTACCTGTGCGATCCACAAGTTAATAGTGTTTATTAATTTAAAATATTTTTCTATACAATAATTCCAAGTATTCTAGTTTTAAAACATGCTAATTTTAAAAACCTTTCTAAGCATTTTTAAAAATAATAATATTTTAAAAATGACATTAAATTTTTTAAAAAGTATTTATACTATAACATTCATTTAATCTAATATGTGATTTTAAGGAAAAAAATATTAAAAGATATTTTTAACTAATGCAATTGAAATTATGTTTTTAAATTTAAAAATAATATAACCATATAATAAAATAAAAATTAAAACATCAGAATAACAAAACACCTAACTTGTTTAAAATTATTTTACTTTTAAAAATATAATATGACTGTATAATATATCTATACTATTACATAATATTTTTAACTTAAAACATGTATGATGTAAAATATTAATTTTTTCAACTTTGTAATAATATATATGATATATGAAGGGTGAATGAAACATGTTATTATTGGGTGTTTAAAGACGAGTTTGGGAGTTGGGTGGGAGACAAAATATCATTGCAACACAATCAGGAAACTATAAAGAATATGTGATACACGAAAAATAGCCAGTTAGGTCAATGAAATATGATTCCTTGTTTTTATCATACCTCAGATAAAGCCATTCAGAGCATAGAAGAGAATGTAAGAACTGTAAAAAAAGGAACGGTTAACAAGCATTGGAATTATTATATTCCAGCTAATAGCATATAGGACAATAAATTTCTCTTGTAGCTTGCATCACCTCACCGGTAATTCCAATAGTTTTGCTTATGACTTCTTTACAGATAAATAGTCCGTAAAATGAATCTTATAGTACAGAAACATAGGAAAATTTCTTCCCTGGATTTTCATGGCAAAAGGGTTGGCCTTTGTAGCCTTGTCATTGATCATAGGTGTTCTTCAATCAGCAAATGCGGAGGTTCCGGCCATCTTCATACTAGGAGATTCTACAGTTGATGTTGGGACCAATAATTACTTGCCTGATAGTAATATAACGGCTAATTTCCCGCACAACGGGGTTGATTTTCCTTTCCAAAGAGCAACTGGAAGATTCAGCAATGGCCTCAATACTGCTGATTTTCTTGGTTAGGATTATACTATATGCATATGTGTGTGTAGTATTCCTCAAATTTTGCTGATTTTTTGGTTTCCTTGTCAGCTAAATACTTTGGTTTCAAGAGAAGTCCAGTGAGCTTCCTGTCTCTAAACGGGACACTTGCTATTAAGAAACGTAAATTTAGGGGTGTAAACTTCGCGTCAGCTGGATCTGGCCTTCTCGACATTACCGGACAAACATCGGTAAGGCTTTGTTAGTTTCTCGATAGCAAATGAGACACATCTAGTCCATGCTTGCTAGATGATCATTGTTCTCAATTAACAATAACACGGTTGATTTCATAGACCCAGAAAGCGAATGTTGTCCCAATGGGGGAGCAGGTATACCAATTCTCTATGGTCTACAATGATCTAGTGGCAAGCAAAGGTACATCCGAAGCACAAAACTTCCTCGCAAAATCTCTTATCTTCATCAGCGTTGGTAGCAATGACATTGTGGGGAATCACTATTCGAAGAACCCGATACCTAAAGAACAGTTCATACCCAATTTAGCAGTCGTGTACGAAAAGCACTTGAGGGTGAGAAGTTCATCTTTCTTCTTTTAAGAATAGGGAGAAGGGGTTGCAGTTACTGGGATTCGAATCCCAAACGTATTGAATGCAATCAACTGCATGAATCCAATAAGCTAAACACCCGATTCATTTTTTTGCTTCTTTTAATCATCATCACCATCATTAAGAGGGCATAAGCCATGCTTGATACAAGTTGTCAGGATAATCTCAGTTCAATTAAACTGAAGATAAGGTAATATGCAGAACCTAATTAGTTTCGGGGCAAGGAAGTTTGGCGTAATAAGTGTTCCACCAGTCGGGTGTTGCCCATCACAAAGGGTTTCGGCCAACGGTGAATGTTTGAAGGAGTTAAACGACCAAGCCGAAGCTTTTTTTTCAACAATGGACACCCTAATGCGCAACCTCAGCTACGAAAACAAGGACATTAAGTATTCTCTTGGAAATGCATTTAACATCACAAAACCCATTATTGATAACCCTCAAAATTCCAGTAAGCCTTTTTTTTCACTCACAAGTAACATTTCTGCATTATCCTATTTCCATTCCCCAAACCAAATGTTGTAAATCTTCAATTTTCATCTTTTCTTTTAAACCTCAGGTTTTACAGATGTCAAAAATGCTTGTTGTGGAAACGGTACACTTCCTTGCACTCCCTTAGCAAGCCTTTGCTCAAATCGCCATAAATACTTGTTCTGGGACATGTTCCACCCCACACAAGATGCTTGCAGATTGGTAGCTTCTATCCTCTTCATTGGTGATTCAAGATTCGCAACTCCTATAAACTTTTCTCAACTAGCAGAGGCTTAAAATTGAGAATGTGCCTATAATTTTAGTATAATCTATAAAATTCTCCTACCTTAATAGCTGAGAGCAATTTATCTGCTTATACAGAATAAGGGGGGTGAATTTTTATTGTATACTCGAGTATTCTTGTAATTGTTTTTTATCAGATATATATATATACATATCAATGAAACTTATAAGCAGGAAGAGAAACAATGTTGATGCATACTGCTTGAGGGCTAAAACATCCATGCTTAAAACGAAGGACAAATAGCACAAAATCTCCAGCAAGTGTTGCAAGATCATATATCTCTCCCCACAAAAACAACCTATTGGGTAGTCATGCTTGTTTGCCCAAAAAACCTTACTTTCCTGACTAATGTGAGATTGAAACACCCTACCAAGCACCATATCTATAACGTAAACCGTCGAGAGGTATTTGGATATACATTACAGGATTTCATAATTCATGTGAAACGAAGCAAGTCTCTTAAGGACAAGGCAGTCGGGCAAAAATTGTTAAGACTAAAAATGCATGTTTAATTAAGTGGTCTTAAGGCTGCAATACCACCCGAGCATCGGTCCCCATTAAATTTATATCCTAAAGAGGAGCAAATTTTGTAAGTACTTAATACGAGTTTGTTGCATCATATGCAAAGATGAATGGCTTAAAGCCATTTCATAAGAATGTGATTGAGGCAATGTTCTCACCTAAAAAATCAGGTTGAATTCTATGATCACAACAATATATTTCACAATCTCAGGATGCAAGGAACTTCTTGGTTAGCTCATCCTTGAAAGATAAAACAAGAACTTGTACAGGCAGTACTGATTTTTCATCGATGCACCAAGTCATAAGTAAAATTTTATCCTTCAACTTAGGGATCAGAAAGCATTATCCCATAAAATTTGACAAGAATTCCGGCTCTCCCGTCACATTGATACAGTAGGAGGCAAGCTTCATCTGACCTTTACAGTCATTGAGGTGTTGCATTGATAATTCATTCCTCCACAAAAGCCATTATCTTTCACCAATTCCCTAGGGCTAGCAGACTTTGATGTAAACAAGCAATGACAATCACTTGAGTGACACAATAGCGATTGAAAATTTAGGTTATCAAGGGTATCAGTAGATAATTCAGAAGCAAGCCTAACGTAATTTTTTGTCACACATGCATATCATGTACAATCTTTATTAATCTACAAGGGGAAAAAGGATAACGTTCCCAGCTTTCTATCTTATGTTCGCAACTTATTCAGTAATTTACACAATCCATGTCAAGTACTATTTCTCTCCATGTACATCAGTCAATCTTTTCTGACCCTCAAGTACATAGAAAATTGGGCAACAAATGATATTTAAACTAACACTGCTCATATAGAAGGCCAGAAACCCCATAAGTTTATAAACAAAAAAACTCGCCTGCCATTCTAGCCTGAGAAAAATTATGCAGAGATCACTCACTCAGCAACCTGCAAATGGAAAAAAAATCACTTAAGCCACCAGAAACACTGACAATTATTCATTGGTAATGACCAAAACCTAACCAAATTAACACATAGATCATTTCAACATAGGACCCGACATTGTTTCAAAGTTGGATATAGACTTGCCTGGTTTAGAGGATTATCAGGAGATTTCTTCCATAGTTTCCATATCATATCCTTGTATTGATTGTGAGTAAGACCTGGCTTCTCTTCTTTAAGCCTGGGAAGCTCAGCTTCTTCAAATGCCTGTATTCATTCATTAAAATAATTCAGTACTATAACTCATTACCGTGCAGTAAGATAAAGACTAAGGAACTAAATTATACTATCTTCTAGATCTAAAGAAGAGAGTAACCTACAGTTGAGCAAAGCAATGTAATGAACCTTGAAGGAAGCTTTAAGCCACCTCTCAGGATGGCGATCCGGGGGAAGGTTGTCCGCCACAGACATCTGCGCAATCGCCTCCTGGACACTCCTTGCTTCAATCAACGAATCATCCCTATTCGTGTTTGTCACTGACACCAGCCTCTCATACTCTACTTCGGCCACGGTCCTACTCTGTCTCTTCTTCGCCTCCTCCGCTTGCTCCTCCTCCTCCTTCTGTAGCTCCGCTTCGGTCACCTTCGGCACCGGAATCGCCACACGGTTGGCCTTCTTATCCGGTTTCTTCAACACCTTTTCGATCTCTTTCTCCTCCTATCTCGGCTTGACGGCGCGCCTCAGCCTTGGAGCTGCGGCTTCAGCTCGTTTCTCGGCTTCTTCCTCGCGTTTCTTGGTGGCCTTAGATTTAGGACCCTCGACTTCGCGCCGGTACTACCATTCCTCCCGTGCTTCCCGATCTTTTCGTTCGGCTTCAGTGGCGCTCTTGCGCGCACGCGCCGCCTCGGCTTTGCTGTTTACACCCATCTTCTTCGGCATCTTGTAATAAATTTGGGCGTCACTGAAAATATTGGAGAGGAGGGAATGGAGGATTGAAGCTTTAGCAAATACCAACCATCAAAAACAATGGCACCCAGCTCGCTCCCAAGAAACTTCTGGATTTAACAATGATTTCTTTTCTTTTCTTTTTATTTACTTTTGATAATTAGGGCGGGGAACCAAAACTCTTGTAATGACATAATGCTAAGAGGTTATGGACATTTTTATTATTTTTATTTAATTTCATTCTCGGGCAAATTTAGAGGTATATGTTTATTTTAATTTTTAATTGTTCTTTTTGGTTTTTTTTTAATTTAATAATATAGATTGATTTTGAAAAAAAAGTGTGAAAGTGTGCTCAGTTGTAGTATTTTCCTACCAACTAAATAAAAAGTCTATTCAACTGGACTCATTTTACTCTAATGGTCGTTTTTTCCAATAGGTTTTTGAACGTTATCAGAGGTAAAATTTTTAAAAAGGCCAATTATATTTTTTTTCTATAAATACCATGTCATTTTTTATTTTTTTACTCAAATCCAAGTCTTTCTATTCCCCCCTAAACTTTCAATTCTCTCAACTCTCTCAATTTTATCATGTTTTGTTCAAAAATTTTGAATACACTTGTTTAAAAATACTATAGTTTTATTTAATTATTTCATATATTCATTTTGATTAAATTTTCACGAATAGCAAACTTTCTGATTCGTTTCAATGACTAGCACATTTCCGCAACTCAATCAAAAACAGTAAGAATAAATTTTAAATTTTGTTATTTTCAATTAAGTTAAATTTAATTTTTTTAATTTTAAAAATATTTTACAATATTTTATTTTATCGATATAAATAGGCGGATGATCGTGTTTTGGAGGGGTTCATACATAATTCGTCAAAGAGCCCAGACACTGAAATTCATGGTTATCTGCAAGACATGAGATTCTTACATGCGTCTAGTATGCTCGGAGGTTGCAAATTGGATCCTACACTTATCAGTGCGTTGGTGGAAATATGGAGACTTGAGACACACACGTTTCATTTTCCATGCAATGATTGTACAATCACACTTGAGGATGTAGCTTTACAACTCGATTTACCAGTGGATGGGCCAGTCGTTATAGGGTCAGTGGTCGTTCCCAGTAAAGAGGACCTTTGTGAGGTAGTTTTGGGGAGGTGCCAAACAAGTTTCAAGGTGACCGGATAGATTTGAAATGGTTGGAGAATAATTTCAAAGAACTTCCTAAGGACGTGTCCGACGTCATCAAAGACCAATATGTCAGAGCATTCATCTTGGGGTTAATCAGGGGCATACTAATGCCCAATAAATCTCAAAATTTGGTACACATAAGATGACTACTACACCTAGTTAACTTTAAAGAATATGGATGGCTAAGTTGGGGATTAGTCGTGTTGGTCATGTTGTACCGGGAGTTGTGTTGGGCAACGGAACCGAATAATTGTCAACCGCTGATTACTTGCTTCTGCTGTAGTCATGAGCGTAATGACGGCTACCATTTCTACGTCCTCGAGGGAATGACCCTTATACGTTTCCATTGGTGGCAAGGTAAAATTCATTTGATAATAATACGTAGTTAATATAGTAAATGTTGTTTATTTATTATATGTTTGAATTAACATATTGCTTGAATAGGTGACATCATGGGCTGAGTTATGTGGGACTATCGGAGCAACTCGAAGATATCTGACTATTGTTAGATCAACGGTCAAAAGCTGGTGATAGTTATTGATTTTTTTTTTCAAACCTAAAATAATTACGCAATTATTTAAAATTTAAATTTTGAACATAAAAATTTTTATAATTGTGCACCATAGTTTGTATAGATGTCATATGTCAATCTGAATATCATAGAATGTGTGCCGCTCAAATTTTTAACCATTTGGAGTATGTGGGAAACAAATGTGTCATTGATTGTTCACACAATGATGGAGATGTATGAATCGGATAGAGTAATGTAGAAATTCGAGTGGAGACAACAAATTCCACTGCCGCCGTGAAACATGGAAGCATTACACAAACTTGATTTGCGAGGGAAGATCGATGAAAATTGGCGAGATTACCATAATGAGTACATCGACATTTGCGATCGTAGGATGAAATTTTTACCCATCCGTGAACTCTTCTTATCGGACACGGTGGCCTGTTTTGAGTAAATGCCTTGATACAAAGTCACCAGCAAGTCATATCTACTGTTAGTGGAAGCGATGAGTAAGGAACTTCGTCAAAAGAGGCCATGACGACTACCTCAATGGCGTAAGTTTGGAGGAGGTGTCACAACAAGTTTGTCCTCGGCTCCAACCCAACAAATGCCACTGATGTCTACACCACATCCCAACCAGTTCACTCCATTTTTTCTGGTTCATTTCATTAACCACATGTTTTATTTACAAGTACCACATTGTACACCACACTATGCGCTACCACAACACTCTACATCTGTACCTCTCACAGGTACGTATTTTGGGGCACCTCCATCCCCTACATATTATTTCCCAATGCTGACGCAAATACCAACACAGATGTCGACACATCTAACGACATCGATGGCGACACCATTTTCGTCATCAATGTTGATGTATCTGGTTTTTGCAACATCATATGGTTATTCGTTGATAGTATCACAAACACCCACCACGTCATTGTTTTATTGAGGTAGGTCATCGACACAACCATCTTCTCATGGAGTGGAGGACACACAATGGGATGTTAAAACGACGCCTGTAACACTCCTATACCCGACTTGATCGTGAAGTCAAGATATTAGAATGCCACATTTGTTGTCGAAGCAACGACAGTCAAATTCGTTTCATTTTGAATACTTATTTAATCACCTTGATCAATTTAAGCTTTTGATATGCCTTAGTATCATTTTCGAGTCTTATACGAGTTTATTGCAACCTTTAAAATAGTCTAAAGAGGAATAGGGACTAGAGTGAAAGGCTCAAAATTTAAGGGTGACATCACGACATCAGAGGGCTCCTCGTTAAGACTTCACAAACTTATTTACATCGTCGTGATGTAGTTCCTCAGTCATCGCGTCAAGAATTTTATTTCCCATGTTTGACCATATTTTAAGTTCTTAACATCCAAGCCTCTTTTCAAAGCTCAAAATTCAATCAATTCAACTCATTTCACATAGCAAATCATTCAGATTTAAGTATTTATAGTTTCAAATCCACATAATATAACATGTTATTCAATGAGAAATAGCAATGCTTATAAAATTGACACAATTATCAAAGTTTTACAAATAAATCCACTAGAAGATTCACACATACAAATACAATTTATTTTTTTACATACCATTACTAATGTCAATATATATATATATATTAATTTATTAATTAGGGCTTCATCAAATCATTTTATGAGAATCACTTACTTAGTACCTCAACAAAGCATTTGAATTTATTTTATGTATTTTCAAGTCCATTATTTGCAACAATTCCTTAGTATTATCACTATTTTATTAATTTACCTCCTTCCCTCTCCATTCCACAACCTTAATATATTTTTATATAAATAAATATTTTCCTCTTAACATATCATACCTATATGTGACATTAATTAATGTTTTTTCTTCTAATTACACAATACTCTTATCAAAGTTGTCCATTTGAGTGTTAGTCACTAAATTATTTATATCTAGGCCTACAGGATTTGAAATTAGGAGCCATTTTTTTATTCTTGAAACTAGACTCGATGAAATTTTTACCATAAAAATTTCATAATTTTTACTTATTCCAATTAATACAGTTAATGCTTTAAATGTTTTCCTATTTTGCTGCTAGGCAACTCTGACCCTTCTTCATTAAAAACTAAATTTCTTTTAGTACAAATGTTGTATTATGTTATTGTTTGTTTC
This sequence comes from Gossypium arboreum, assembly GCF_025698485.1. Taxonomy (NCBI): domain Eukaryota; kingdom Viridiplantae; phylum Streptophyta; class Magnoliopsida; order Malvales; family Malvaceae; genus Gossypium; species Gossypium arboreum. The sequence goes on along the minus strand of NC_069071.1, from coordinate 103,683,219 downwards.
CCTTGAAAATAGACTCATTAAGCTTTTAAGAATGTAAAGTTAATAACCTAAATATTTTTTACAATTTATAGTGATTTTTAAAATTTAGAACAGGGGAACCCAAAATCAATCTGACATTGTCTAACAAAAATTCATATATCTCATAATATGAAATTCTTTTACTTACACCGTTTCTTCTATGTAAAACTAGACTCAATAGGATTTAATTTCATACTTTAATTAACCTCTAATTCAATTTATATGATTTTTTGGTGAATTTTCAAAGTCAGACTACTATTGTTGTCCAAAACTATTTTAGTGCAAAATGTTGATAAACAAATTTATAATACCCTATTTTCCTTTCTCTACAATATTTCCCATCACTTCCTTTTATTTCCCTTTACTAACATATTAAAAACATAAAACCTTATATAATAAAACTCTACCTTAACATCATTTTCATGCTTTTTCAATAATATCAAACTTAAAAATATATTGAAATCGTGATGTTCTTACCTTGTCCTATTGATTTCAAATTTTAACTTGATTTTCTCTCTCCTCCAACTTCTAGTTTCTTGAATCCAAGGTGATTTTATTGATCTCCATAATCTTTTTATCACTTTTCTCTCTTGGTGGTTATGAAAATTCCTTAAAATTTTAAGTGAAAATGGTGAATTTTTTGTGGAAAGACCAAATTGTAAAGAAGGCAAAGTTTTCTTCTTCTCTCCCCCTCACTCACATTGGAGTGATGGATTCCTTCAAATTCCATAGTCTCCTCTTTTTTTTCCATCATCTTTCTCTCCTTTTATACTAGTTATTTATAATAAAATATTAGTAAAATAGCTCATTAAAATATTAATAAAGTAATATTTATCTAATTAAATAATTATAACATATCATCAAAATATCTCCAACATCATCATTGCCTTCTATAGTTCTCTCTCTTTCTAATTGACAATTTTTCCGTTTAGGATCTTTTAAAATTTCATCCTTGAATCGTCACTTAATTTGGTAAAATTGTACTTTAGTCCATTATACTTTTTCTGCTTATTCAATTTGGTCCTTATTCATCCATTTTTCTTAATTTCTAGATCCTTCTACCTTAAAAATGTTTGCACTATTGGACTTTCACTTCAACTTTTCCATATTTATACTTATGCTACAAAACTTTTCGCATATTTACAATTTAGTCAATTCCTTAATTTAATACATTATGTCTTGCTTCTTGATTTAACTTTCTTTTGATATCTTGCAACTCTCATTTTCTTTAATCTTATACCTTTTTTCGCTAAAATTTTATCTCATATTATTTACTACAAAGGGGGTTTTGAAGATCTTACAGCATCGCACTCAAGCACAATAGAAGACGGTAGAGATGAAGATGAAGCCAATGGTGGAGATAAATATGTAAAAAAGGGTGGAGATGAAGATGAGTACAATAGTCGAGGTAAAGACAAAGAAGATAAGGATGATGATCATGATTAAGAGGAGGAGTAGGCACCACAACTTGTATACAAAAATCCTATGCGAAATTGTCAGCCACCACCTTATGGCACACATTCGGCTTGACGACGCCAATAATGTATTTTTCATTTATTTTTTTGTGATATAAATATAAATGATATCAATAAAAAAATGATCATTTTTTTTTGTTCCTGTTGCTACTTATATTTGTCTTTGTTAAATTTTAATGTAGATTATACATAGTTTTTTATATATAATATTTGATATGAAATATGTAACTTTGGATAAGTACCTTTATCAAACTAGCGATTAATTAAGGTACATAGAATAAATAGTAAAAAATGGTAAAAGTTCAATTGCTAGAGAAATTGTAATTCATACTTGAAGTAGCGCATAAAGTAGTAATTTTTCCACTATATGAATGTTAGCAAACAGTGACAAATACAAATGAAATACGAAAAAATGAACAGATTTTGTACAAAATAAGAAGCATTATAAGCAATTTTATATCACAAAAAAGAAAAAGAATGTTAGTGACGTTGATGCCTCAATGTATCCCTCAATATGGAACATGTTGTGTTCGTATGCCTTGACTTTCTACAGTATTTGCATAACTTTTGTTGGTTGTCCCTCTCCCGAATATTCATATTGGTGAGTATCTGAGTGAAAGTCGGATAACCTTTCGAGACGCGACGTAAGTTCATGTTCGGGGCCAACTCAAATGGGTCCACATACTCTTATCTGGGATGGGTGGGAATACAGATCTTCATACATTGTGCATGCGTTCCAATTTGTACACATCGTTAATATAAGGAGTGTACTCAATTCGTACATTCATATATGCGACAATTCCATGTGCGTATGGGAATCGAAGTGCTTGAAATCTCTCACAATCGCAAATCCTTTTTGGTTGATCAACAAGGTATGATGCCCCTGACATGTCTTGTTCAGGCCTCGCGTGCTCCATGACCTAAAATATCAGGTTTGGACGCGAGTGACACACTATATACATGATGTTCACTTTCTCAACATTTCGTCTAATTTCTTTCATGACATCCTCGCACTAAATGAAATCGCCAGCTATTTGTCCAACATACGTCACAGCCCGTTTTGGAAATAAGGCAGCCAGGCAAAAGTATGTTTGCTTGACAACCAAGGTTATCAACAAATGGCACGTCCCTTTCAGTATGAAATTGATGTATTCAGCTAGGTTCGTCATCATGTGCTCATATCATAGATGTTGTCATACGATTATGTCTATGTTCGAATGGTATGTTGGCGAAGTAGCCCGCAATGGCACTATTGATGGCACAAAAAATTTCTAACATTTCATGGATATAATGTTGGATGAGCTTATACCTTGTTGAGAAAATTATACCCATGAATGCAAAAAATGAATGAAATATGGTTTAGCATGATTGTGGAAATAGTGAAAGGTAAGTACCCATGTTGATGCATTGGTCTTGCTCACTTTTCAAAGGTCATTTTGTGTGGTAGTGGAGCTTACATTTTGTATACATGAACTATGGTATGTGATATCCCAAAGGCTATCATGTCGTTCAATAGTGATCAAGATTTCCCGTCCCCTTTCAAATATGACACAAATGTCAGCTTGCGAGCAAACGCGATAGCGCAATTGGAAAATGATACCGGTAGAATCCTTCAATTACCATTCTAGAAAACGACCATAAACAACGTATTGTCACTTCAAAAAAATGACAGATCTAAAAAGGTGAGTAAAATATGTATATAAACTGTTTGGCACATTGTGGTAGTATAATCCGCCACCTTATTGGCTTGATGGTGAGTTAAAGTTTTGATGCATACTAGTGTTAAAGTATCCACCCATTAGCAGTGTCTAAGGACTTAGTTACATGGTATCTTTAAGTGAGGAAATAGTACACTTGAGAAAGAGTAAGCCTAGAGTTTTGACTGAGCACTAAGAGCCTATCAAGTGTACGAGAAAGTTGTAAGAGATTTGATTGTCTTTAAGACCACGCCATACGTGAATCACTACCAAGGTATAGTACGTTCGATTTACACAAGCATTGTTCTAGTTGGTTTTGTAATGGGATTAGTTGGGAGTCAATTGGATTGATTAGACCCTATTTATGACTAGTTAAATAGTAACGAATATCTTTGCTGGATTTTTTTTACCTTTTCTTGGATTTTTACGGGAAATTAGGATGATTTGAGTTAGGTAAGTATCATCATTTGTCAAAATTCACAATAGGGGTTAGAGTGTTTATATCTAGTAAAAGAGAAGACATTTCAAATGACTTTACTTTCTACTTTACGTTTTGGTTATTCTTCTAACTTAAATGTTCTCTTCTTCTTCGTTAAGATGGGGCTAAGAACTCGTTTAATCAATGGATGATTCAACCTTTTGGTAAGTTTTATAGCTCTGTATGCTATGATTGTTGATGAGTAAGGATATTGAAAGGTGTAAGAATAGTAGAGTATGAGTGAAAAGCCTTACATAGGGGTCGTACATAGTTGAAACGTTAGTAAACTATCTATTAATGGTGATTATAATGGAAATTTTATGATCTTGTACACAGTTGTTACTGCTGGATTTAGAAGGACAATAGAAAAAAAAACTCTAGGTCGAGCTAAAGGTAAGTCTCTAGTGAGTTTCTAAACCCAACTTCTGCAGAATATATTTTGATGATTCTTTGTACAGTTGATGTTCATATAGATGCACATATCTTCTTCAGAAGTTGTTGTATGTATATATGGTTGTGTATGTCCTTCGTGAAGCATTTGTATGTATGTATTGAAGTGTACGATGCGTTTTATTAATATGATAATGTGTGGTAAGCATGCATGGGAAATTATGTGTCAGGAAGTATGATTTTGTTAATATTATGAGTGAAATCTGTGTAGATACGTCTATTATGTTATTTGAGTGATGCAAGACCAAGTATGGTTGGAGATAATGGGGTTCAGGTAGAGTGTTGGGAAAAATATGTGATATGATAATGGACTGCACGGTGGTGATTAATGGCATCCGACAGGACAGTAAACTTGAGATAGGGCCAGCGTGGTAGATATATGTAAAGACCATGGTCATGGCACATTCTGGGAATTGCGGATAAGTCGTATTTGTCTATTAAGGTTTCTATGTGTCCCAAGGGAAATGATGGGCAAACCTTAGGCGATGCTGAGTTTAAGCAAATTCATATCGTTAAACATGATAGTTTATAGGTGCCTTTGTGGCAATTTACTTGGGAATCCTTTGTGGCAATTTACCTGTAAAGCCTATGTGGCGTAATGTCTGGAAATTCTATTAGGCAAATTTTGTAACACCTAAGTGGCGAATTGTTGTGAAGAGACCTAGGTATGCCTTTGAGACATTTTTTGAAAGAGTCCTCGATAGTGTACTTAATTGATGAATCTTCCATATTAACTTGTCAAAAAGAGAGCTTAGCATATATGTAATTATGGGTGGTGTAAATTTCTACCAAATTTGGAAGTTTTCCTATTTTGTATTGAAGCTATCTGCATTTTGATTGGGTGATCTAAAATATTACCTTCATTGACTGAGTTCGTTGTCTAGATCGACATGAAGTTATGGCGTGACTAGTATTCCGACAGACGTCAGAGCCGGTATATAAATCCATCGAGAGTAGTGTTTGTACGTATATTATTCTAAGAAATGTATCCAATTTCTATCTTCAAGAAATTGCGAAATGAGATTTGCTATAAGGTGGGAAGTTTGGAATCCGCTAATCAAGTGGAACGTGCACAAGGTGGTTGAATTGGAGGTTGGCATATAATTATCTGCTAAAAATTAGAAATGTAACCTCTAAAATTTGAAAGGAAGTCTAGAATTCTTAAGTCAAAGAGTTCAACATCATAGTTTAAAGTTAAAATTGGCTTAGACTTATTAAGTTCCATTGAACTTATGAATGTTTATTTGTAATGAAAGTTCTTGAGTTGAACTAGTTCGCTAGAAGGGACCAAGCCAAGAATGCACCAAGATGGTTGATTGTAGTGCAATGTTATGCACACGGAAGGACATTTTTTGAAATATGTTTTCAAATGGTGAATAGTAATATATGCCACGAATATGTTTATTTTATCAAAGATTTAAGTTGTAATGTTTTATACTACATTTGAGAGTTTGTTATAAATGATAAATATTTCATTCAAATCATTTGACTTAGAAAAGATTTTTAAATAAATAAAAGTACATCCAGTATTGTTTTCGTCGGCTAAAATTTTTTGTTAAGCATGTAAGTTTTATGATATCCTACATTCGAATCTGGTAAATCGGGTTGGGTATAGGGCGTTACACGTATAGTTAGGTGCCGTTAATTTGTACCAAAGGCTTGCAGTGCTAAAAAGCTTCCCTGCATTGATCGAAGGTCCAAAACAATCAATAGAAGACTCTTTTCCCAAGGGTCAGATGATCGTTGAAGTACGTTGGGTGTGTTTCTAGACCAGTTATGGAACCTAGTACGTACGGATCTAGTACTTGACACCATTGTCACAAATAATTGTATGACCTATCCTAACTGTGATGCAACTCATCTATGGTATTTTGTTTTGTGACTCATGCTTTGTATTACGATGACGTGTAATTGTACTAGTTACAGATGTTAGTAATTAACATCGGGACAAGAATCTTGAGACTTGCTTTCACCATAGGTAGAATTATGTCAAATATCAAGTCAGATTCTGGCTTACATGTTCAAAGTATGAGTTAGACTTATGTTATTAGAGAAAATGAAGACCTCGATTAGGTCACATTATGTCAAAAAATCAGGTGATCACATCGTGCACCTACTGCGATACAAGTATGTGGAAAGAAATACTTCTTTATCGTCCACAAGTTTGACTTATTCCAAATAGATGTCATGATTTTCCATTTGCACCTCCTGTAACGCGTTGTGCACTTTCCCTCGAATTTCTCCGGACGAAATCTTGTGTCGTGATAGTTCATGCTATAACAGCTCATTTTCTGTTATGTCAAAAATAGTGGCTTTGGGACCACAATTCTGACAAGTAAATTATTATTTTATTATTATTTTAGTGTCTACAGAATTATATTTAGGTTGTATTAAAATTTCTTTAAGAAATTTTGATGTTTAAATAGTTAATTAGGTGAAAAGAACTAAATCGTAAAAAATTTAAAGTTGAGTTCTATTAGATAAATGAGTCAAATGGTTATGAAACCTTAAATTAAAGGAATTGAATGGTAAATAAGCCATTTAATGAATTAGTTGATGTGTATGGCATGGTTTTATTGAAATTTTGTTAGTTTTTAAAGGTTAAAATGGTAATTAGATAAACTAAACTTAAACTAAATGAAACAAAAATTGCTTCATCTTTCTCATTTAACACCACCATTGAATTTTGAATAAGGAAACACCACTTTTAGGGTTTGGAGCATTTGTTTAAACTTGTTGCTTGCATGGTATGTGATTTCAACCCCACTTTTAATGATTTTTATATTTTTGAGTCCATTTTAGCTTAATTTAACTACCCCAGGAGTTAATTTGTAAATTGTTAAAGGTTGAGGGTTATGTCATGAATACTTTTGAATGAATTTTTATGTTGAATGATAGATTATGAATATTTTTTGAAAAATAAACAAGTTTTGTTAAGTGATTTTTTGATGAATTTTAGAATTAGGGACTAATTTGTTAAAGGTATAAATTCTAGGATTTTATTGTGAAATGATGGTAAAAATGAGTTGTTTCAAGGTCCCTTGAATCTTTTATTAACATGGATTTAGATTAAAATATTTAGATTTTAAGTTATAAGCTTAAGAACTAAATTGTGAAAAGTTAAAATGTTAGAGGCAAATTGGTAATTTTGTATAAATATGAAATGTGGATTAAATTGAATAATAGAAGTATTTAATTGATTGAAATTGCCTATTTAGATCAAGATAAACCACGTTCAGTCTTAAATTGAAAAAAAGCTAAAACTTCGGATTAGTTCGATCTAACTGCTACTGTAACACCCCTAACCCATATATATCGCCAGAACAGGGTTACGGAGTATTACTAGAATATACAGAACAAATACAGACATTTCATATTATTTAACATACATATCAGAAATTATTCTTAAAGTCCCTTATTTGAGCCCTCGAGGCCCAAAACATACATTAGAAACAAGTCAGGACTAAACCGGGTACTCAGAGAATTTTTCACAAAATCTCAAAATTTTTCCAAGGTGCAGGCGACATACGCCCGTATGGACAGGTCGTGTGGGCATTCGAAATAGGGCACACGGCCGTGTTCCAGCTCGTGTCCGTACCCATGTAACTCTTTAACTTGGATCACACGGACGGCCAAGCCATGTGTTCGTGTGCCAGGCCATGTGAAAAATCCTGAGCATTCTGTTTTAAAATTTAAAGAAGCAGAGGACATATGGCCAAAACACACGCCCGCGTGGTAGGCCATCTGTCACACACGGCTGAGACACACGCCCGTGTCTCTACCCGTGTGGACGAAATAATGTCATTTTCAAACCATATTTTTCACCCATTTGGTCTTCCACCTATACCAACATTTTAAGATATTCAAAAGCCAATCCAAGACATTAAAATCAAGCTAAAGTCAAGTCTTATGCATGATATATCACTTCATAAATCCATATATCCAAACTTACCTATTTGACCAAAAATAGTTATAGACATACATATAATGTTTACTATCAATTAGCCATACTAAATACTCATATCAAACATGACTTTATCTCATATATATACATCAAAACGCATTCATCAAAAGCTATGCCAATGGCTAATTACAACCAAAACATTTATATGCCAACATTGGCTATCTAAACCTATATATGCCATTATAACCAAAATTAATTTACTATTTATACCGAAATAAATGATGGATAGTGTGAGTGATCTCCGCCAAGCTTCTAACCCAACGAGCATCCGAATTATTATAAAATAAGAAAAATAATACAGAGTAAGAATATTATTCTTAGTAAGTTCATATAGTGGGAAATTAACTTACCACTCATTTACATTTAAGGTTAGCATACAAATACATCCAAAGCAATTTGGCAATTTTCCTAAACACATATAACCTCAAGAAACATGTTAGTAATGTACTTCATGTGAATATCAAGAAACAAGGATGAGCTCATCATGTAATAAATTTCCATGTGTTTTCAGGTGTATACAGGTAGTATCTCACTCAAAATTCATCTTACCTTATATCAGAACTTTGTCCATTGAACCATTTGAAATATCAATGGATACACGGTAAAACACATGAAGTGTACGAATCTGTTATCTGTTAATTCATATTTGTAACACCCTTTACCCGTATCCGATACTGGGACAAGGTACAAGGCATTACCGGACCTAAACATACACATACATGCAAAAATCGGGCCATAAAATTTCTTTTAATTCAAACTTTTCAAACACATGTATGTCGTCGCTTAATTGGGTCTACGAAGCCCAAAACATATATCGGGATTAATTTGGGACTAAACTAAGAGCTCTGAGAAGATTCGGGAAAACTTAGGAAATTTTCCCAAGAAATAGGGTCACATGCCTGTATGGACATAGGGATACGCCCGTGTGTCTTTGACACACCCGTGTCCTCAGGATGTGTAACTTTTTGTTTATGACGTTAGCATGCAAATCGAACCACATGGCTGGGCCACACGCCCTTGTCTCTAAGCTATGTTCCTCGCACGGTTGAGACACACGACTGTGTCTCAGTCCGTGTGGCTAACACTTAGGCTATTTTCCAAGCCATATTTCTCACCCATTTATTCATTTATTTTCACCAACATTTTAATACATTTATGAATCAATTTAAGGTATTCAACTAAGCCTTATAATTATCATCGTTTGTTCATTTCGTAGCCATACTAATCATGATAAAATCATAATAATTTGAATCTCCAACTTACTAAATACAAGCCATACCAATGGCTAGTTACAGTTATACCATTCATAAGCCAACATTGACCAATCAATTAATATATATCAGCCATATCTCTGTAGTTTAAATATATTTTCATAACAACTTATCTTGATTTCATACTATTTCATATTTGAGCTTAAATAACCAAAGTATTTGAAATATCATCTTTATTCAAATAGTACACATGAGATACATAATTCCATAATTATGAATGAACACATTTATCAAACATATTCCATATTCATATATCAATGTCTCATGTCTCCATATATCAATAACTATCATTTTCATGAATTTTGAGTTCAATTTCATAATTATTTGTCTCGTGTTCAGTTTATTCCATGTTGGAACTTTATTCATTAAATCATTTAAAATATCAATACATATGGACAGTACACTCAAGATGAACAATTATATAACTATAAATGAATTCATTCATCAACCAAGTTCTATACTCATGTCATATCAACTCGTACTTCCTTATATCATATAGTTCCATATAACACTTACCAAACTTTGTCAAATTAGTGAACGTCTTACGGAATTGGGTACTTCATTTTCTCGATGCCGTAGTTCAACTATGGTCTTACACATATTCACATAATGATGTCATAGCCCAGCTATGGTCTTACATATATTCATACATCGATACTATAGCCCAGCTATAGCCTTACACGTAATCTCATATCACATATCGATGCCATAGCCCAGCTATGGTCTTACACGAATCACATATCTCACTGATGCCATATCCTAGATATGGTCTTATACAGTAGCATATATCACACTGATGCTATATCCCAGATATGGTCTTATACGGAAGCACATAATCACATCTCTCTGATGCTATAGCCCAGCTATAGTCTTATACGGAAATCACATATCACATGTTGCCATGGTCCAACCATGGTCTTTTCCATCAATTCGTTTTATCCACTGAACGAAAGTACTCAAACCTGCGTTCCATTCAATTTGAACATTTAGTTCAATTTTCAATTTGTAACAGCCAAATTTTTCAGTGGTGTCGGAAACAGTGATTCGAGATCACTAAATCCGACGAGTAAGTTTAGAAATTTTAACAAATAATAATTATAGGCCAAACGCGAACTTAAAAGTATTATTTTTAATTAGTGAATTTTGCGATTTTAAAAGAATTAATCAGGTAAATTTGGTTGAAAACGAGGTATCGAGACCTCGGATTTATAAACCGAGCCATAAATATTTTTATAAATATTTATGGAGTGTTATTAAGTTAGTATTAAATTTTCGTTAGAAAATTTTAACGTTTGGTTAGTCAATTAATTAAAAAGGACTAAATTGAAAATATTGCGAAATTTATTAAATTGTGATTAAATAGTTTAAGTGATTAAAAAGGAGGGATTTAAAAGGCAATTGGACCCAAATTGTATGGGCTGGACGGTTGGGAAAGAAAATCAGCAAAAAGGACAAGGAGAAACAAGGGCAAAATGGGAAATTTTGCAAATTAAACATATAAAACAAGACAAATTTGAAAAATCTAGAGATATCATCATTTTTCTTCAGAAAAAATGCCATGGGAGGCCTGAAAGCTGCTGGTTTTTCATACTTTGACATATGTGAGTTCAATTCTTACCCTTTTCTTTGAGATTTTTATGTTTTTGTGACTTTTATAATTAGGTCCAAGTGTTTAATTCATTAGTTTTTGATTTTATGAACAAAATTAAAAGCTATCATTGATAAGTGTTAGCTGTTTATGATGAAATAAAATGAATTTGAAGCTTTGATTTTGTTGTTTGATGATTTTATCAAGTAATTTCAATAGAAATTGATTTTAGGACCTAATTGTGAAAAAGTTGTGAATTAAGGTTTAGTGTTAAAATTCTGATTTTTAAAGATTGTGTAATAGTTTAGAATGATGGAATAAAATGTTAATTGAGAAAAATTAGCTTAATAGATGGGCTAATTGAGCAAGGACTGAATTGTATGACCTTTGAAATTTAGAGGAAAAATGGTAATAAACATCTTGAACTAAAACAATATTGGACAGCAGAAGTAGACTAACTTTGAAAAATCACCATAAATTTTAGAAATCGAATTAGAAGATGAATAAAATATGAAATTAAAGCTTATTGAGTATAGTTTTTCATAGAAGAAACGGTGTAAGCAATGGATTTGTAAATTATGAGATATAATGAATTTTGTGAGACAATGTTAGAATGAATTCGGGTTCCCTTGTTTTGACTTTGAAAAATCAACAAAAATTGGAGAAAATTAATTAGAGTCTCAAATTTATATTCTTAGAATCCTTAATGAGTCTATTTTCAATATAAATCAATGGTAACATTATCTGAGTTTTGTACTATGATATAATTAATTTTTAGTGAAGAGAGGCCAGAACTGTTGGATAGTGAAACAGGGGAAACTTAAATGAATAAACTATACTAATTGGATAAACCAAAAATTCTTAAAATTTTATAGTGGAATTATATGTGAGTCTAGTTTTAGGTAAAATTTACGGATCTTAACTTTGAGCTCTTTAGCTCGAATTATAAATAATTGAGTGACTATGACTCGTGTGAACAGATTGATGTGAGCATTAATAAGTAAATTGTGAAATCGTACTTACAAGAATGTTATATACATTAAGGATGTGGAATGGAGAGGATGAGGGAAAATATATATGAATATTCAATTAGCATCGCTAATTTGCATGTTTTAAGCTCATGGACTAAATTGAATAAAAGTAAAACTTTAGGGGGCAATTTTGTAAAAATGTCAAAAATGACTAAATTGAAAAGAATAAATTGTTTTATTATCTAAATTAATAAATTGAATGAAATTATCAATTTAAGATTGGGTGAAATTTGGGAAAATGGTAAATTACCAATATGCCCCTAAATCTTGGTATTTCTGCAATTTAGTTAGGTAGGTTCGGATACCCTGAATGAGCATGTAAATATGAAAATTTAAGTATTGTATCGTATTTTATATGATATTTTGAATTGAATATATGAAAAGGATGTTACATGAAACATGAAAATGAATACTAAATAATATAAATTAATTGAAATTATTCTGAAAATTTCGATAATGCCTCGTATCCTATTCCGGATCTCAGGTACGGGTATGGGGTATTACATTTAATGGCATCAGAGCTAAGGTTTAGCCGGTTCTCAGATCGAACGTAGCATATGTGAAGTCTAGAAATACATGCCATTATATAACTTGTGATAAGATAATGTAATATCTTCTAACTCTGATGAGATTTATTTTACTTAAAGATAGAAATACTTTCCCAACCGAGCTAATTACGATAATGATAAAAGCGATACTCAAATATATGGGCAAAAGTAGATTATGATGAGCCGGAACTCATAAAGGTATGAATAAATGTTATATTTAAATTTATGTGTATAGTAAGTAAAATTTTAAAGTAAGTATTAATATTGAATTGAATTTGTATGGATATATGTGATTGATGTGGAAATAGAATTTTGGATATATGTTATATTTGAAAATTTTATTGATTGGGAATGTGATGAAATTGATATGAATATGTGATTAATTGAAATGTGTATTGATTGGAAAGCTGGAAAGTGAATTGAATACCCTATTAACTGCATCTGGACCGAGTCGGATATAGTTGGCATGCCATAGGATTTTGAGAAGGGATTTGGAGATGAGATTTGGATATGCTGATGTTTATATCCTTGATTTATCCGAAGAGGCACTTTGTGCTATTCGGTGTGTTTTGGATGGATTATATTATTCGGTGTGTTTGGGAGGATTATATGATCTTGGTGTGTTTTGGAGGATTATACTGGTGTGTTTTGGTTGGACATTTTGGTGTGTTTGGATGGAATCCGTGTATTCGCCAAAGTCCGAGTCTTGTTAATAGGGGTAAATATGAATATTAAGTGAAATTGAAATGAGAATTGAATTCCCTATTAACTTGTCGGACTAGTCGGATATAATTGGCATGCCATAGGAGCTGGAAGTGTACGAGATTTGTCGGCTATACTGATCAGCCACTTTATGTGTCGTATTTCAGGCACCTTGTGTGTCGTTTCAGGCACCTCGTGTGTCGTTTTAGGCACTTATGTGTCGTATACTGATCAGGTACTATGTACCATTTTAGGCACAATGTGCCGTACTGGTGTGTTTGGTTGGATCCGTGTATCCGTCTGAGTCCGAGTTATGTTAATAGGGTTGAGTAAATGAAATGAGAAAATCGAATGAATTTGATCGAATAAACTATTGAAAGTGTGAAAAAGTAGAATTATGAAAAGAAATGTGAATTGTGAATTGTGAATTGAAATAGAGATATGAGATTGAAAGCTTGAACCAAAGGTTCATGAATTGATTAAAGATAATATAGATGATATATGATGCCATTTGATGAAAGACTATTGTCGAGATATGAAATTAAAGCATAATTAACACATATGACTTATATTGTTACATGTTTGATGTCTATTATTTATTATAGTATTTATAATTTGAATTATGGTAATACCATTGAGTACAAACATGCTCAACATACGATTATATTATTATAATTCAAATTATTTATTATTATTAAGTGTTAAATCCCTATCACTCCATATGGGATTCAATTCTATTATGTTTGGAAAAAGAAGTCGATGGTGAAACTTACATGAGACTATTCTTCTATCTCTTCCGGTTTTCTCTGAGAAATCATTTGGATATTTATTATTATTTTCGTATGAGTTATGTTCTCGATTTACGGTATGGTATCGTATTTTGGAGTTCTTTATCTCGGTTTTCCTATCACTCTTATTTCGTAAATTATCGATCATGATTTATCCTTAAAGTATGTTCTTTGGTTTATGATGACTATGTCTATTATGATAAGACTATCCGTATGCATTTCGCATGTCTCACGATGTTATGTGCCCAACATGTTTGATTAAGTAAATTTTATTCAAAACTGAATAAGTGTGTGTTTATGTACACTTGGTTGAATAAGTATGATTAGTAAGTTCATATGGCTAAATTTAATGTTGTGATATGAAAATTTCATGAATGATATAGTATATTATTGCATATGAATGTCATTAAACTGTGATAGTTGTAAAATGATATTTGAATAAAAGTACAAATTAAGTGGAACAACGGATTTGAGTACTTTCGTTCAGTGGCTAAGACGAATTGACGGAAAAGACCATGGTTGGACCATGGCATCAATGTGATATGTGATCTGTGTAAGACCATAGCTGGGCTATGGCATCAGAGATATGTGATTACGTGCTTCCGTATAAGACCATATCTGGGATATGGCATCAATGTGATATGTGATTCGTGTAAGACCATGGCTGGGCTATGGCTACGGTGTGTGATATGTGACTATGTGCAAGACCATAGTTTTACTATGGCATGATGAAAACGAAGTACTCAATTCCGAAATGGTTCCCTAAATTGATTAAGAAAAGTAAGTGATAAATGGACTTAAAAGGTTGAAATTGATTAATTGTTGATATTGAGCTAAACTAAGTGAATTCATTGTTTGAAATTGTAGATGGTAGAAAATATTGATAGACTATATAAGTGTATAAATTTTCTTGAAGTGAATTATGTGAAAACGATGATGTTATGTATGAATGTCAAGTCATATGTGTGTAGTTATGAGAGTTAACTTAGAGGCTTTACGACCTCACCCTCTTACCAGAGTTGTAATTATGAGGGAATAAGTGAGATTTTGATGATATGCTCCGACACTGTATGCTACAGTCTAAAGGTTATTGGGAAGAGATGTTTGAGATTAATTCGGTTTTGATTCTGAGAAATTTTGTGGAAGTTTTTCATTAGAGTTGAAAGCAACTTTTTCTGGTAAGATTTTCTGGGACGAAAATCCCTAAAGGGGAGAGTTATAATGACCAAATTTTTCAAGGTGGTGTGGAAAATGTGATTCGAGATCACTAAATCCGACGAGTAAGTTTAGAAATTTTAATAAATAATAATTATAGGCCAAGCGAACTTAAAAGAATTATTTTAATTAGTGAATTTTGCGATTTTAAAAGAATTAATCGTAAATTTGGTTGAAAACGAGGTATCGAGACCTCGGATTTAGAACCGAGCCATAAATATTTTTATAAATATTTATGGAGTGTTATTAAGTTAGTATTAAAGTTTAGTTAGAAAATTTTAACGTTTGGTTAGTCAATTAATTAAAAGGACTAAATTGAAAATAGTGCGAAATTTATTAAATTGTGATTAAATAGTTTAAGTGATTAAAAGGAGGGATTTAAAAGGCAATTGGACCCAAATTGTATGGGCTGGACGGTTGGGAAAGAAAATCAGCAAAAAGACAAGGAGAAACAAGGGCAAAATGGGAAATTTTGCAAATTAAACATATAAAACAAGACAAATTTGAAAAATCTAGAGATATCATCATTTTTCTTCAGAAAAATGCCATGGGAGGCCTGAAAGCTGCTGGTTTTCATACTTTGACATATGTGAGTTCAATTCTTACCCTTTTCTTTGAGATTTTTATGTTTTGTGACTTTTACAATTAGGTCCAAGTGTTTAATTCATTAGTTTTTGATTTTATGAACAAAATTAAAAGCTATCATTGATAAGTGTTAGCTGCTTATGATGAAATAAAATGAATTTGAAGCTTTGATTTTGTTGTTTGATGATTTTATCAAGTAATTTCAATAGAAATTGATTTTAGGACCTAATTGTGAAAAAGTTGTGAATTAAGGTTTAGTGTTAAAATTCTGATTTTCAAAGATTGTGTAATAGTTTAGAATGATGGAATAAAATGTTAATTGAGAAAAATTAGCTTAATAGATGGGCTAATTGAGCAAGGACTGAATTGTATGACCTTTGAAATTTAGAGGAAAAATGGTAATAAACATCTTGAACTAAAACAATATTGGACAGCAGAAGTAGACTAACTTTGAAAAATAACCATAAATTGTAAAAATCGAATTAGAAGATGAATAAAATATGAAATTAAAGCTTATTGAGTATAGTTTTTCATAGAAGAAACGATGTAAGCAATGGATTTGTAAATTATGAGATATAATGAATTTTGTGAGACAAGGTTATAATGAATTTGGGTTCCCCTGTTTTGACTTTGGAAAATCAACAAAAATTGGAGAAAATTAATTAGAGTCTCAAATTTAAATGCTTAGAATCCTTAATGAGTCTATTTTCAATATAAATCAATGGTAACATTATCCGAGTTTTATACTGTGATATAATTAATTTTTAGTGAAGAGAGGTCAGAACTGTTGGATAGTGAAACAGGGGAAACTTAAATGAATAAAATATACTAATTGGATAAACCAAAAATTCTTAAAATTTTATATTAGAATTATATGTGAGTCTAGTTTTAGGGAAAATTTACAGATCTTAATTTTGAGCTCTGTAGCTCGAATTATAAATAATTGAGTGACTATGACTCGTGTGAACAGATTGATGTGAGCATTAATAAGTAAATTGTGAAATCGTACTTACAAGAATGTTATATACATTAAGGATGTGGAATGGAGAGGAGGAGGAGGAAAAATATATATGAATATTCAGTTAGCATGGCTAATTTGCATGTTTTAAGCTCATGGACTAAATTGAATAAAAGTAAAACTTTAGGGGGCAATTTTTTAAAAATGTCAAAAATGACTAAATTGAATGGAATAAATTGTTTTATTATCTAAATTAATAAATTGAATGAAATTATCAATTTAAGATTGGGTGAAATTTGGGAAAATGGTAAATTACCAATATGCCCCTAAATCTTGGTATTTCTGCAATTTAGTCAGGTAGGTTCGGATACCCTGAATGAGCATGTAAATATGAAAATTTAAGTATTGTATCGTATTTTATATGATATTTTGAATTGAATATATGAAAAGGATGTTACATGAAACATGAAAATGAATACCAAATAATATAAATTAATTGAAATTATTCTGAAAATTTCGGTAATGCCTCGTATCCTATTCCGGATCTCAGGTACGGGTATGGGGTATTACACAATTTTCATACTTTTTCAATATTTACAATTTAATAATGAATATATGAAATAAAACATTATATCATTACTAATTCAACGTTTATTGTTTATAATCGGGCATGTAGTCAATTTATACACAAGTCATTCATATATTTTTCCTCCTCCTCCTCCTCTCCATCCACATCCTTGGTATAAATAACACACTTGTAAGTAACCTGATCCATAATTTTCACTAATTACTTATGTGAATATTCAAGCTATCCACCCGTGTCATAGTAACTAAATTATTCATATCTGGAGCTATGGAACTCAAAATTAAGATCTGCTAATTTTTCCTGAAACTAGACTCATATATATTCTTACCATAAAATTTTCAGAATTTTTGGTTTAGCCAATAAGTACTGTTTATTCTTTAAATTCACCCCTGCTCTCATTCTCCACGCTTCGACCCTTCTTCACTAAAAATTAGCTATCTCTTCATACATGATACAAATGATGTTACTGTTTATTTCTCTTGAAAAATAGACTCATTTAGAATTCTATACATATAAATTTATGCCCCTAATTATTTTTATTAATTTTTTTATGATTTTTCAAAGTCAGAACAGGGGAACCCGAATTCATTCTGACCTTGTCTCACAAAATTCATTATATCTCATGATTTACAAATCCATTGCTTGCACCGTTTCTTCTATGAGAAACTAGACTCAATAAAATTTAATTTTATATTTTTTCATCTTCTAATTCGATTCTAAAATTTATGGTGATTTTTTAAAGTTAGTCTACTGCTGCTGTCCAATATTGTTTTAGTGCAAGCTGTTTATTACCATTTTTCCCCTAAGCTTTTAATAAATAACAATTTCGTCCCTACTCAATTAGCCTCTCAATTGAGCAGATTTTTCTCAATTAACACTTTACTCTATCACTTTAAACTACTTTACAACTTTTGGAAGTCATAATTTCAGCACTAGATTTTAATTCCAAACATTTTCACAATTAGGTCCTAAAATCAATTTCCATCAATTTTCCCTGATAAAATTATCATATATCAAAATTAAAGCTTCTATTATATGTTTATTCATCATATGCTTCCAGCACTCATCCATAAAAACTTTAAAAATTAGCCATGAAATTAAGAACTAATGAAATAGTAAGTTGGACCCAATTGTAAAAGTCTAAAAACATAGAAATTTCAAGGAGAAAGCAAGAATTAAACTTACATGAAGCTAGAGTATGAAAACCAGCTTGAACCCTCTTCCATGGTTGTTTTTCAGCTGATGAAAATGAAGAGAATTGAAGAGAATTCTAGATATTCCCATTTGGTCCCATTTTTATTTAGTTAATTTTGGTAATTTTCTAATTTTGCCTTAAATTCACCCATTTCCTGACTTTTCTCAACTATTGCCGCCCAAAATATCTCCTATGGGCTTATTTTCACTTTAGATCCTTCCTCATTTGATAATTGAGCTATTTAATCATTTTAGCAACTTTTACACCTTTTTCAATTTAGTCCTTTTTATTTAATTAACCACCCAAACGTTAAAATTTTCGGACGAAATTTTAATACTACCTTATTGATACTTCATAAATTATAAATATTTATGGCTTGATTTATAAAATCGAGATCTCGATACCTATTTTCTTCAATTTCTTGACTTAATAAATCTTTATAAAACACAAATTACTAATTTAAAAATCTCTCAAAAATCATATTTGGCTCATAATTATTAAAGAAATAAATTTTCGAGCTTATTTTTCAAATTTAGGGGTCTCAAACCACTATTCCCGATATCATTGAAAGTCGGTTATTACAATATTCGGGAGTGTTAGTTAAAACACATAATCAAGAAGCCTTCTCTCGAGCCTAATAATGGGAAGCTCATGTAAGCCATGTAACGGGAAACTTATCCGGGTTGTATAACTAGAAGCTCATAAGAGCCAATAACGGGTAGCTCCGAAGAGCCATTAATTGGGAAGCTCCAAATAGCTATATGTCGGGAAGTTCAAGCGAGCTATTTCGGGAAGCTCCGGAAAGCCATTAACGGAAAGCTCATAAAAAGCCTTTAATCGGGAAGTTTCGAAGAACCATATATCGAAAAGCTCATAAGAGCTACGGTGTGTCCATAACACATGCGTGATTACAACCGATCGGGATGCTCCAAAGAGCTGTTAAAGGAAAGCTTGCAAGAACTATATAACAGAAAGCTCGAGAGGGCCAAATATCGGGATGCTCATGAGAACTCATAAAGGGACGCTTTTTCGAGCTATGGTGTGTGCACAACGTATGTAGGACCACAACCAACTCGAGAACTCTGTATCCATCGAATCTCATTTATCCAAACGAGACTTATTATTTATCAAGTATTATTGGATATGTGACCGATTTTCGTACATGTCAATTATACAATACACATACATAACATTCAATTTAAATATATAAATATACATAATTTACTTACACAAACTTACCTCAACAATGTTCGTGAACTTGTATGCTACTAATCCGTTACTTTTTCTTTACCTCAATCTAGCTCCGTATTTGGTCTATCTAGATCTATACGAGTAAATTTAGCTCAATTTAATACAATTCATATTCAATTCAATTCAATTCACATCTTAGGCAAAATTACCATTTTGCCCTTATACTTTTAATTAATGATGATTTCGTCTCTAGAGTCGGAAAAGTAAAATTCATGCAATCTAACCCTTATTCCAAGTCTAACCGATTTTTACATGTAACATTTTCAGCCTATGTAATTCATAAAATTCAAAATTTTTCCATAAATTTTATATCTTTACAATTTAGTCCCTAAATCACAATTTCATCAAAATTCACTTTACAAAAGTTGTTTATCTATTAATAGTCTTTCATTTTCTACCATAAATTTCATAATTCATGCATATTCATCCATGGAAAAACTTTAATACTTTGATAACTTTACAATTTAATCCCCGAGATGCTAGATTAAGCTATTACGATCTCGAAAATATAAAAATTACTAAAAATAGGATAAGATTACTTACCCAATTAAGCCAAGTAAGCTTGCTTGAATTCTTTTCTCTTAGCTAGGGTTTCCATGTAATATAATTTGGGAAAGATGATGAAAAAGATGATATTTTGTTATTTAATTATTTATCATCTTTTGTTATTTCCAGTTTCTAATTTAGTCATTTTCTTTTTCTAATTTTCCATTGATGGCTAATCATGCTTATCTACTAACTCTTCTTAATGGTCTATTTTTCATATAAGGACCTCCAATGTTGAATTTCATAACTATTTGATACTTATAGCTACTAGAACTTAACTTTTGCATTTCATGCAATTTGGTCATTTTATCAACTAAACATGTAATCGGTAAAATTTTCTTAACAAAATTTTTATACGATATTCTTATCATATGTTAGACCATAAAATAATTTTAAAATAATTTTTTTTACGAACTCGGATTTGTGGTCCCGAAACCACTGTTCCAGTTTCACTAAAAATGAGCTGTTACAGCTATAGCCTAGTTGTCAATGTAAGTTCGTATGAACGGTTATTGTGTAAATGTTATTTAATTAAATTTTTATTATGTTATTTATAATGTAAATGGATCGATATATAAACGAATCAATGCTATGATGAATTGACGGATATCGAGTCCTAGTTGAACCTTAGGAATTCTTAGGATACAAATGACATGTCTTTAGAGATTTCATGTTTTGAGTGCTGCTCTTGAAAGTCCTACCGACAGTTGAGATCCTACATTTGTTGTAGATTCTCCATAGCTCGTATGATCAACATCGTGTAGCTTACATTTCAACCTACAGCCTGTGTGAGCAGGCTCATTTCACAACTCGTGTGAGCAATAATATAAAGGAAAGGTTACGGTTATATGTAAAGACACACTTCGTGTGAGCTTTCCCGAGTATCTGATGTAATTCTAAATGGTTCAACAAGCAAGAAAAAGGAATGAAATGACAAGTATTCAAATGGACTTAAGCATAATCTTATGGAAATAATTTATGAACTAAATGATGTATTTCATATGGAAATTTACTTATCTTATGGTTAATTCATTTGGTTTACATACAAGTGTGCTAACTTGTGAATTTAATGATGATGTATACACTTATGGCAAGCTTATGGTTTTGGTTGATATTATACTTATGCTTTATATTATGCAAAGGCAATGGTAAGTCATGTTTTGATTTATAAGAGCTTACTAAGCACTCGTTGCTTACGTAGTTTCTTTCTTTTGTTTTATAGATTACCGGAAGCTTATCGATTTGGAAGTTCATTAGAGATCTATCACACTATCCAGAAGTCAATTCGATAGTTTTTGTGCATTTTGGCCAAGGTTTATAATGACATGTATAGGGTGTTTTGTAATGGTATTTGAAGAATGTGTTAATGGTATTTTGGCATGTATTAGTTTTGAAAGTTATCTTGGTTTGGTACCATTTGATGCCTTGTCAAATTGTGTCATTTTGGTTAGCTTACTATGCATATTTATAAGTCTTTTATGGTATGTTTGGAATGGTATGGAAATGGTCAATTATGATGTGTTTTAGGCACATAATAGAATAAAGTCTTTATGCATGGAATGAAGTAATGTCTACATGTTTTGGTAAATATTGTGTTTTTATAATTGTGGTGCCTTTGAATGGCATACTAGTTAGTTGAATTAGGACCTTGAAATGGAATTTTGATGTGTGTTTGGGTGATGTTTCGGTCCCCTTAAAGTGTGCTTTAATGGGTTGAAAGGTTATGCATGAAATGATTTTGAAATGGCTTGATTTAGGTAAATTTTGAGTTCACACAGCTTGAGACACGGACATGTGTCTCAACCGTGTGAAGTACACAGCCTAGCGATACTATCATATGTCATTTGGGGATTTCTTAGGGTGCAAGTTAGTGAGTTGCATGACTTAACACACGGCCTGGCACACGGGCGTATAGGGCAACTCAGAGAGTTACATGGCCTGGCACATGTGTGTGTGGCACGACCGCGTGACCCTATTCATAGTGTTACACGGGTGAGGACATAGGCTGGGACACGGCTGTGTGTCCCTAGTTCGAAAGTTACACGGCGCAGATGGTCGTATGACCCTTATTTTGCAAATTTTGCATCTTTTTCCTAAATATTCCAAATTGTTTCAATTTGGTCCTGACTTGCTTCTAAGTTATTTTTAGGGCTTCGAGGGCTCGATTTAGGGATAGTATGCATGTGTATGGATGGTAACACTTCATAACCCTAATCCAGTGATGGATACAAGTTAGGAGTGTTACATTAGCCATTATTTGAAGCTGTACCGCTTCAATACAACAAGAAAAGCATTTTTAATGGGGTACTCTATGCCCACTTTCAATACCTAAACATTTGATGATGAGCTTGAATGGCCAAGTGTTTTGTGCGGGAGTTGTTGACACTCTAAACTACCCTCGGTAAAGAGGTCAATGTTGGTCATATGAGGCGAATGTTCATAAGCCCTAAATCACGAAATTGGATTTGTAACAATTTCTGAACTATCATCATTAGAACCTCAAGGTTCTGGCTCAGTTGGAACCTGCTTTAGTTCAGAAAAAAGTACTGCTTCCAAACTATCCGGACCGGACTGTCGAATTAGATCGAGGTGCGACTTTGATCTGTCAACAACATTTGTTGTTCTTTTTTCCTCGGCTGCATCTTTATTGTCATCTTCATCCATGCCATTTAATGTACCCTCGTCGGACCCAGTCGTAAGAAGTAAGTCATTAGTTCTTCTATACCCCATGTGCTACGTAAAATCTGCACTGGATTACCAGCCGGTGTAAGTTGATGCCCCATAAGTAGTCCTACCACAAGACATCGAACCACCGAAATTGAAATCAGACGCACTAACTGAATGTCGTGCCAGAGTGTCGAGGTTCACTACGCTTATACCTTAATTGATAGTAGCCGCCAAAGTTAAAATCAATGCCCGAAACTGAAAAATATCTATCCATTGATGCTTCAGAGACATCATAATAGGAGCTTTGTAACAAACCAGTGAACTCATCGCACAATCGTATAGTAAGACTTTCTGCTTCGGTTCTCGTATTAGTCGCAATAATGGTCGAAGATGGACTAGCTCCATTAGCTTCGACAAACTCGACATATAACTCTATTATAGCATTTCTGATTGAGTGGTGCAATGATATGGTCGCCTCCAGCTTGAATTCGCCTTTCATATCGAACAGTTCATACTTAAAAGGGTCAATCGATGCTAGATATCTACATTGCAAGCTTAAAACTCTTCCCCGGATCAAACCCCCAACTGAACAAGCTTTCTTACCATTTTCACTAATGGTCTTTCAAAAAGTGACCTTATCCTAAGAATCCTGGGTAAGGTTTGAAGCATTTTTTTTAGATATTTGATGAAAACACCTCTCTTACGACATATTTTCAAACACGGGGAATTTTTCCTTTGTAATCTTACCCCTCCTCGTGCCTATAAAAGTGAGGCTCCCCCTTCATACTCCATCATCTCTCCCATCTTTATTCATCCATTTTACAATATTTCTTTCGTTTGGTTTTCTTCCCTGCTTCAATGTTAAAAAATTTTGTAACTAATAAAATTTTTAGTTTGAGGTATTCTTAAGTTGTTGGTGATGCAATGTTGTTTTAAGATACACACATTTCATATATTCTGTCGAGATGAGACCATTACCTCAGAAACCTATCCTGTGGAAAGAGTGATTTTGCTTTATACGATTACAAGTGGAAGTCTACATGGAGGTTTCAATCAATAATTGTTATGAGGTCATGGATCGAAGTATAACGGAGGAGCCAATTGATGATCGTTTTGCGGGCATAAGCTCAAACTTTTCGGATGCACGGAGATGTTACCTTATAAATAAATACAGAAGTTTGAGGGCATAATCATAGGGAAAAACTATTAGGCTTCTTGCTATAATTTGTGTAATTTTTTCTCCGTTTCCACGCAGTCAATATCTTTAATCTTCTTTTTTTATCCAAAGGTTGGCACTGTTGTGGACGTAAGAGGACTCCGAGTGAGCAGCGGTTGTTGATAATAGTTGTCATTATTAAATAACCAATTACTAACCACGACTGCTTCTGTGCCGACTCAAGTTTGACATCTACTGTGTCAAAACATCCGCTCTCCGCGGAGAGTCCTCTTGTGTTCACCTCGGTATCAACTTTTGTATAAGAATGAAAGGTTAAAGATACCGACTGCCTAGAAATAGAGAAAAAAATTACGTTGATTACACTTATATATGGTTTCAACTTTATGATCATGGCTTCAATCTTATATATGGTATATCTAAGGCTTCATTTGCGGGTATCCAAAAAGCTTAAACTCATAACCACATAGTGACCGTCTACTGGCCCTCAATTATAATTGTCACCCTGAAACCTGACTTCTATAGGATAAGCTTATGAGGTAATGGTCCTATCTCAACATGACATATGAAATGTATGTATTCTGAGACACGTTATCGCATCTCTAACCCCTCAAATCTACTTATAAACTTTTACGGTTTCACTCTTAAAACATTAAACACTAAATCCTAATTCATAAAAAAAACTTAACCCTAAATCTAAAAGAAATTTAAAAAATGGCTAATGAGAGTGTGTGTGAAAGCTCGTCTAGTTGGGTGCGCTTTTGATACAATTGACAGGAAAGTATGCCCAACCAACTGGGTGCGCTTTCACACTCTCTTTCCAAAATCAGTTTATTTCCCTTAATTTAAAAAAAAAAAAGCCCTAAAAGGCCGTTTAAAACTTAAAATCATCATATACCTCTAATTCAGCTTCATTCTCGTCCTATTTATTTTATCCCTTTCTTTTTAATTATTTAAGGTTTGGGTTTTTAAAATATCATCGAAGATAAAATCAATTAAATTATTGGTTTTTACTAGACCGGTTCAATTAAATAATTTTTAATTGAATAAATTGTTAAAAATTATAAAATAAAAATATATTAAAAATAAAAAATCGATTCAATCATCATTCAATCCAGGCAATTGTTATCTTGATCGATTTTCAACTTAATTTTGAAATTAAACTATATAATTTTTAAAATATTAAAATTTTTATTAGTTTAATTATTAATTTAGACATTAAATATGGTTTCAAATATTATTGTGTAAATTTAAAACATTAATCAATTATTGATATGTTTTACTTACATATGGATAATTTGGATATGTGGAATTAAAAGAGTAATGTGTCAACAAAATATAAGATATTTTTAACATGATTAATCCAAATTATCTATATAAAATGTACACATACCATTACAAAATTGATCCATATATTTCATGTTATATTCAAAACAAGGTTTAATCAAGGATGATAGTGGAAGTGTGAATTTGAGGTCAAACCTAGAGTTAACCAAAGTTTTAAAAAGTCAAAACCGCATTAATTACACTTTTTAAACTTGTTTAATTTCCTAATCCAATGGCTTAGAGATGCGAAATCACGTTATTTTTTCTGTAAACATCCGCTTTCTTACCACCCCCCGGCAATTTTACTTAACCGCCGTTTCTTCCCTAATCAACATTTCGGACTCACACCCTCCCCCTCCACGCAAGCAAGTTTCGCGCCATGCAAAACAAGAAATTTAGCCACGTCATCTGCAAATTCCAACATGGCAAGCTCATCATTGATTATTATTATTAAATACATATATATTTCAAATTTAAGAATAAAAGCTACAACTTTTGACTCTAAATTCACAAATTTAATTTCATTTATTATCTACATTAATTCTAACTATTAAAATATGAATCAATCAAATTATTTGAATATACTAAATAAATAAAATCTTTATAAAGTAAAGTAGATATTTAAATTTAAAATAAAATAAATCTAATTATTTGAATTCAAATTTCAAAATAAATTAAATTCCAATAATAAATATTTGAATAGGGTTAACTATTTAGTTCATCGCTAAATTTTAAAACACTTTTTTTTATGATTAAAATAAAATTCTTGCAATTTCATCACTCAATTTTAAGACGCTTTCATTTTAGTTACCTAATCATTAAATCTCTAAGGTAGTTAACGATAAAAACTAAAATAATGTTTTAAAATTGTTAAATTGTATTTATTCACCCCTTGATAGCACCAATCGATTTGTTACTATAGTATTAAAATTAATTAAATTAGTCTCCTTTAAAATTTTATTTTATATTTTCAAATTAAAACCAACTCAAATAAATTATCTTTAATAATTATACATGAAACCTATTTTTATTATATAATATCGAGTCTTTCATACTAAGTTAAAAGCAAAGAAAAGTTCTTATAATTAATTTAATTAATTAATTTTATATTCTATTCCAAACAAAACCCAAATTTTTCATCTTTCTTTATCCGAACGAAGAACAAGTAATTAATTTAATTAATTGTAATTATTTTCTTCACTTTTAACTTAGCTTGAAGATTCAAAATTATATAATAAAAAAATTTAATTTTTCAGACAATTATTAAATATGAGTTATCAAGTTAATTTCATTCAGAATAATATGGAAACATAAAATAAAATTTTAAAATTTAAAAGGAGATTAATTTAATTAATTTCAATATTACAAGAACAAATTAATTAACATTATTAAGGGATAATTTTTTTCAACAATTTATTTATTTTATTTTATGTTTTTAAATTAAAATTTCAATATTGAAAAAATTAGAATTTTCAAAATTATTTTAATTGCACCATTGTTTCACTTTAATACTTGATTTTTTATCCCAATCAATACTTATAAAACGACCTAAAGATTGAGTAACTAAAATGAAAGTGAGAACATGACTGGCGTGTATAGTTAACCGCCGCTAGAGATTGAACGGTTGGGTGACTAAAATGGAAGCACATTAAAAGTTGAGTGATGAAATTGTAAAAAATTCATTTTAGGTGACTAAAATGAAAATTCTCTAAAAGTTAAGTGACCAACTATATAATTTATCTAAATTAATATTTTCTTTTATAAAATGCCTAACATTACTTATAACCTCTCTCAACCTTTAAATAAATGATAATCAAATCATCGCATACTCCTAATAATAATTTAAATATCTATACTTTCAATCACCTAAATAAAAAATTAATCGATCAAAATAATTAGATTTAAAAAATTTAACGTTACCATATCATAAAGATTAAAGAGGAAACACCGAAACAGAGATGGCCCAAAGGAAAAGGTCCGTGTCGGATGGTAAGACCAGAACATAACGGAAAAGACAAGTACCGTCAAACGCCGTCTCTTTTGCTTTCGCCACAAAAAGACATCATCAGTACCACAAAACCCATGACAGTGCTAAGCATGTAGACGCACAGTAACACAATTTTAGCCAGAGGAGCAGAATTTATTCGCATTATTATCAAATTCGTCCTTAGGGATTTGTTTCTCTTAACCATTGAATTTTGTGATTAAAAAGATCATGGGAAGTGTATCTTCAGATGATGGCTTTGATGAGCAGAGCGAGCGGTGCGGGAGTTATAGTTTGAGTGCAGATGTGAGTGAATCGGAGAGTTGTAGTAGCTTCTCATATCGGCGGTTCGAAGGAGAAGGTTGCTCCAGTTCCATGACCTCATCGTCTCCAAGGTTACCGGCTGCTGGAAGGTTCGGTTTTCAGGTGCCGTTGATGTTGCCGGTGATTGGAGGGAAGGATGTGGTGATATGGGATGATGAGAAGCCTGAGAAACGGGACACCAATTTGTCTGGTATTTCATTTTTCTTTTGTTTATTTTGGAAATTTTCTTCAACATTTTGGTTAGTTATAGGCTTACGCGAGATATAGATTTATGCTTGGTCAGTTTATGAGCGAAATGATTTTGCTTGCTTCTATTTGTAGCCTTTTTTTAGTATTTTTTTAATTATATCCTGTTCTTCTGTTAGTGTAAAATCGATCTCGGTTTCGGAATTTTTTGGAAAATTTAGCTTTCAACAGAGGAAGATTAATCTGCTTGATTTATAATTATTTATCGTTTTTTTTTTCCTTTTCATTTCAACTCGATTATTGATAATTTTTGAATGTTACGCAGAAATTGAGATGATGAAGGAGAGATTTGCTAAGCTTCTTTTAGGAGAAGACATGTCTGGAGGTGGGCATGGAGTGTGTAGTGCACTTGCCATTTCGAATGCCATCACCAATCTCTCTGGTTGGTGTGATTTTGCTTATAGTTTCGTTTACTTTTATTTAGGTATTGTTTAAATTAAATTTTCTTTTAAGCTAAGTGGTATTCTTGTTTGTTATGGCAGCGACCGTCTTTGGTCAGCTGTGGAGGTTAGAGCCATTAGCACCGCAGAAGAAGGCAATGTGGAGGAGAGAAATGGACTGGCTCTTGTGTGTGAGTGATTCGATTGTTGACCTTGTGCCATCTATACAACAATTCCCTGGTGGACGCACATACGAAGTCATGGTGACAAGGCCACGCTTAGATTTGTATGTAAACCTTCCTGCCCTTAAGAAGCTTGATGCAATCTTGATTACCATACTTGATGGGTTTTGTGAGACAGAGTTTTGGTATGTTGATCGGGGGATGGTCGTGGATGATGGTGGTGATTGTGAAGCTTGTGAAGAGAAGTGGTGGTTGCCTTGTCCAAAAGTGCCACCAAACGGCTTGTCAGAGGATGCAAGGAAGAAGTTGCAACAATGCAGGGATTGCACGAACCAAATACTTAAGGCAGCCATGGCAATTAATAGCAATGTGCTTGCAGAGATGGAGATACCTACTGCTTACTTGGAGAACTTACCAAAGGTATTCGACTGTGTTTATTTCTGAATAAACCGTATTAGCTATCATGCATTGGTTCTCTACATTGGGTAATAATTCTTGAATATTAATGGCTGGTATTCAGCATTGATCTATCAGCTTTCAGATTGATAGTTTCCTATGGAGCATCTCTATCAAGAGACCTGCTAGTAAAGGAAGGTGCTCAAATTAGGATTGGAAAGTTAAAAAATAGCTTTGGAAGGGAACAAACATGCGTGCTCACATTTCTCCCATTGAACGTCAAAATAACTGTTGCATGGACGGCTCTTTGGGACAGCTATTGTGACATAACTGTTTTTTAGCATAAGTTTTCTTACACTTGATTTGAATGTTAACAAATTTTCTTTGCCATCAGAATGGAAAGGCTTGTCTAGGAGATATCATCTACCGCTACATAACAGCTGATCAATTCTCGCCAGAATGTCTACTTGATTGCCTTGATCTATCAACCGAACATCACACTCTGGAAGTAACTAACAGGATTGAGGCAGCAGTGCATGTTTGCAAGCTCAAAGATCAAAGGAAACGCATTAATGACATCAAAGTTAAGCGCTCCTCGTGGGGTGGAAAGGTTAAAGGTCTTGTTTCCATTAGTGAAAAGAATAATTTTCTGGCCCAAAGAGCTGAGACCCTCTTACATTGCTTGAGGCGTCGTTTTCCTGGTCTTCCACAGACATCATTGGATATGAGCAAAATTCAATATAATAAGGTATTCCTCATAATTCTTTATGGGGAAAGAAAGTATAAAGAATCATTCTATCATGCGTTTGTCAAACCATGTCTCCTTATAAATGTGATTTTGGAAGCTCATTGGTTAATTAGTGAGGATAGAAATATAATTTTGTGTAACTACCATCATTCATCTTGGACCACAGCTTTTTAAAGGGGTGATGGAGCTTATAATGAGTGAATTTACAATTAGCCTTAAAGTCATCTAGTAGTTGGCATATGATGTAGCAGTGGGTCTCACATTGTTTATACATTCATGGCTTGCATCCTTCTTCTTGTTATACTAAGCAACCCCCACCCCCATTATTGTGTTTTAATTGCAGGATGTTGGGCAATCAATTCTTGAAAGCTACTCAAGGGTGATGGAGAGTTTGGCCTTCAACATTATGGCAAGAATAGATGATGTCCTTTATGTTAACGATGTTATCAAGCGCTGTGCTGAGGCAGAAACAGTTTCCCTTTTCAACAGGAGAGGATTGGGTGGTCTTCCAATCCAAAAACGAATGTCCCCAAGCCCCTTCTCAATTCAGCACACTCCTTATGCCTCTCCTTTTGCAACGCCAACCTTCTGTTCTTCAACCCCGCTCTCTGGAAACCCTGGAAGGGCACCTTCCTCTTTGAAGAGAAACATTCTTAAGGAGGAATCCGATTGGAAATTCGGAAAACCATGTGCAGTTGAATTTGAGAGGGTGTGTTCATATACACGGAGCCTCAGTGCGAGAAGAGTTTCTGAAAATGCTCATGAGAGAGATTGAAGCCGAAGATTCATGACCCTGCGTGAGGTAAGTTCTATGAATAGTAGAAAAAATTGCATAGTTTCATTGGTTGCTGACAGATTAAAGAGGATTCGCTGGATGTAATCATGTACATTTCTTACCATTAGGAGTACGAGTCTCAAAGTTTTGATTTCCTTTTGGCCTATTTTAACTTCAAATCGTGTTAGCCAAGGAAAAAAAAGATTATGCTTAAATCGAATTGTTAATTTTTTTGGTGGTCCATTTTGGGTCGCACTTTCATCTCCACATAGCCAGTTTTATGGATTAACAAAGTGCGGAAACATTCTACATGTGTTAGGAAACTAACGTTTAAGCATGGGTCAATCACTATAGTTCTTCCTTCTGGGTCAACGGCATAGAGCTTCCCATTAGATGAGATAATATCCTCAGGTCACCCACATTTTCAAGCACGACCTTTTTGTTTTCTCCGAACATCATAAAAGTCGAACCCTCTACAAAGTACCCAAATAAGGCGAGCATTATATTCTCATTACAATCGGTACTTGAGTGCAAGAAGACTACTTTCATCCTGTAGTCTCGGTATTGAGGATCCAAAAGATGAACAATATATAATTCATATTAAACCATATATTGATGACACAATTCAATGACTTGAAAGTTGGCTAAATCCAATACCTTTGGGAAGTTTTCCGGAAGAGGTTCCTGCTCATAATCTGAAAAGGATTCAACAGTTGTGTTTTGACACCGCGAGCTCTATCTCGGATTTTGACCAACCAGCAGGCAGGGGGTTGTGTTTAGTTAGGGTGAGACAATTTAACAAGGTAAAAGGTGGTTCTGGCAATATGGCTCAGATACTCTTCAAATCTACCATGTTTTCGTGAAGGGAGGTATATGGGAGAAGGGTAACGTTTGGCTATGAGAACTAGAAGCTCCGGTGGGAGTTGGGGCTCACAGGTCTTGCGTTGCACTCGCATCTACTATAATAAGGGGCAACAGCTGCCTGACTCCCTGCCATATTTTGTTTTTATATAAACATATGATCAAATTAAATAACAGACAATAAAAACTTGCTTTTTTGTTTTGTTTTGTTTTGTTTTTTTTTTATTTTTTTTATTTTTTATTCTGGCTTTGATGATGAAGTTGATGACCTTAGCGTAAAGTAGATACAAAAAGAAAGACATTCCTAGGAAAAAAATTTTGAACATCTTCAATGCACATAGAGGCCGAAGAATTCTTTTGACTTTGGTCAAATGCTATGCATTTTCACAATGAAGGGCTTACAATTGTCAACCAAGACAACGATTCTTCAATTTCTTGAGAACCAAAAAAAGAAGATCGTTGCACAGAATATGTATACAATAAAAAGTTGCCCCGAAAGAAAATGACAGTATATCCAGGCTTCTGCTCAAAGGAACTTGAACAGTGCCCACATGGTGGGCTTCCAGGGGTCTCTCGTAACAAAAAATTGTGCAGGAACTTGGTGATGGAGACGAAGTTTCTAGAGCAGGAATGTTTTGTTGTATATAATACTTAACATAAAATAACATAATATATGTCTCTCTATTTCTATCAGAGATATTAAATAATTTGTTTATTTATTTACTGCTCCTTTTAATTTACTTAAATTCAACACAATTTGAGCATTTATACATTACATATAACTCGAAAGGGGAGCCTTTTAACTTAATTCTTGGGGAAGTTAAGTTGTCTTGGTAATTCCCTGTTATTGAAAAACCATAAGATTGAAGCCTAAAAAACATGAGTTTGGAATGTGGTTATCAATTAATACTAGCACTTCCTTTGGTTTTATTTGTTCAAAGCAGAAGTTGTTTGAACCAATATTTGGTTTAACTGGCTACAGATTTTGCTGGTATAGTCGTTTAGTAAAAAAAAAAAAAAAATGCAAAAATGAGATATTATTGATGTAAAGCTTGAATTGTGTTTCACAATGTGGTTTAAGGATTTGATACATCTCATTTTAGTCTTATAGATAATTCACAGTTTTGGCATTGAGACTTATTGTAATATTTTTAAATAGAAAAATTATGATATTTTATTTGCCATATGAAGAAGATACTTATTTTTATGTAAGACTCCATTTGTTTCACTGAAAGTAATTTTCGGAAAATTATTTCGGAAAATGATTTACTTTTCTAGAAAAGTTAATATTTTCGGTGTTTGGATGAATCAGATAAAATATTTTCTCGTTGTTTGGTAGATTTCTTAAAAATATTTCATAAAAGTTATTTTCAATTAAACAAACATACATTTGAGATTTTCTTATTTTTCATTGTTTAATTGAATTTTTTATCTATAATTTTATATTTTACATTGTTTTTGCATATATTAAAAATATTATGTTAAATTGATTCATTACAACGTCATTTTCTAATTACAGGACTACTAAATGAGTATTTTTATATAAAAATGTGACATCAACAAAACTGACAAAAAAATTAACGATGTCAACAATTGGACTTGATTTTCAAATTTGAAAAGTAAAGGGACTAAATTCTTGAAAATAAAAGTACAAAGACTAAATTACAAATCTGTGAAGTGTACATAGACTTATGACATATTTTAACCTTTATACTACTAATCATTTATTATTAATATATTTATAATTGTAATAAATATTTATTATTAAAATATTAATATTGAATATTTTCAATAATATGTGAATAATATTATTTAATTTTAAAATTTATTATTAAAATAAAATTGAAATATTAAATAATTTTATTAAAACAATAAATTATATTTATTATATTAATAATTTATTATATGACTAA
Organism: Gossypium arboreum; assembly: GCF_025698485.1. Classification (NCBI taxonomy): domain Eukaryota; kingdom Viridiplantae; phylum Streptophyta; class Magnoliopsida; order Malvales; family Malvaceae; genus Gossypium; species Gossypium arboreum. The sequence continues at coordinate 103,649,897 of NC_069071.1, read as the reverse complement.
ATATAAATAATTATATATGTATGTTTAATAATATTGAAAAATATAATATTTTAAATATTTAAAAATAAAAATAATATCAATGTAATAATATTAAACTTGATTTAAGTTAATTTTTATACAAAAATAAAATTATCTATAGATGAGCTCTTTTCCGGAAAATGACTTACGCTTTTCAAAAGGTAAGTCATTTTATAGGAAAAAGGGTTTATTTTACCTTAGCCTGTAAGTCATTTTTCATTAACCAAATTATTTTCTATGAAACAAAAACAGGAAAATGCAGAAAACATTTTCCGTAAAACCTTTTAGATGTAAACAAACAGACCCTAAGTATAAATTAACCAAAAAAGAAAGACTCAATCGATTAAGATAGTCGATTTCGTGGAGAAAAGTCCTAATCTTCGATGACTTCTTTGGTTAATAAGAAAATAATTTTTCACTTTATCCTGCATGGGGAGTACGTTCACAAGAATGAAACTCAAAGGAATTGACGGGGGTCGTACAAGTGGTGGAGCATGTGGTTTAATTTGATGCAAAGTGAAGAACCTTATCAGGACTTGACATGCCATGAATCCTCTTGAAAAAGAGGGGTGCCTTCGGGAATGTGGACACAGGGGGTGCAAAGTTGTCATCAGCTTGTGTCGTAAGGTGTTGGATTAAGTCCCGCAGCAAGCACAACCCTTGTGTTTAGTTGCCACCGTTGAGTTTGGAACCCTGAGTAGATTGCCGGTGATAAGTCGGAGGAGGGTGAGGATGACATCAAGTCATCATTGTTAGAATTTGTAAAATAAATCTGAAATAAAACTTAATAAACCAGGATCTATCATGTCAAATCATCAAGAATAAATCAAGAACAAAACTAGATACGGAAGCGTACCTGAATCTATAAATTCCTTGAAGTTTTACTAGCACACAAGAAATTTAGAGAATATCTGCTCTCTTTCCTAATGATGGGATATATTAGAAAAGATATATTGTGTACATTTTGGGGACCATAACTCTAATATTTATAACCTTGACATATTAGTTCTAATGAAATTCTAATTAGCCCATCATTAATTAGAATTTGAGTAGAACTCAATTACTAGAGTATCTACACATATTTGACACATACTTTATTTAATAATTAAAACCCAATAAAATTTTAACCAAATTAGATCACTTTTGATTTGGGCTAACTTATCATGATAGTAAAAAATGACATGTAATTACCCTTATTATATATATGATGTCTGTATTTTCCAAAAATCATGCCCCTTATGCCATGGGCGACACACATGTTAGGGTCGCGATCCTGCGAGGGTGAACTAACTCCAAAAACCCATCCTCAATTTCTGCAATGATTTATTTACTTTTGATAATGGTAAAATATAAAAGATCAGCCACTTGGTTATAAAAAGATTATATCCCACTTATCTCTTTAGCATAATCTTGATCTATTAACCAAGCTTGTTAACCTATTCATAGCTAGTTGGTGGGATTATGATTTATTAAAGGAGTGTGCATATATGTTTGAAATGAATTGAAGGTGAGTTTATATTAAATGTATTTAGGTAAGTTCTCGCAAATACAGATTAAATTTAAACTACATTAACACTATTTTTGTATTTTTTCTCTTGTTTTATCTTTATGTGTGCTAAATCATATGCTGACTCATGTACTACACCACATACTACATCTTACCACTAGACTTTGTATTTTTTCTTGGCATCATTTCATTATCAACTTTATAGTGATTGAATTAACTATTTTTGTTTATCTTTTAAAATATAAGGTTTTTTTTACCTATATAATTTTTAAAAAAATTAATAAATATCCGAAATAGTATTCCACCAACATTAATTACTAAAGTGGTATGCTGAAGGTGGTGGAGAGGTGACACCACCACCTTTTTTCAACACACGCTAGTATTCCATTAAAAAAAAAAAGAAAAATTGATTTTTTTATTGAAGGAGTTTAACTGGTAGGCAACATCAAACACAATCCACTAACCTGAATACAACTCGAAACTTGAATACAGAAATGGAACCCAAGAAAGCTAGTGAAGCCTTCTTGACAGGTGGCACCATCACTGGTTAAGGCTACCTGACAAGCGACATCGATGTTAGCCCTTGGAAGGCTGTTACTGCTGCTGGGTGATGAGACGAGACCCTTAACGGTCTCGTGAAATTGGGTTGTCGGGGACCTTATAACAATGGTCCCCTAATGTGAAAAAAGAAAAAAAAAAAGAAAATAGGGGAAGAGTTTGAGAAGAGAACAAGAAGGTAAAAAAGAAAGAAAAAGAGACTAGTAGAATAGAAAAGAGAAGGAGAAGGGAAAAAAAAAAGAGAATAGTAGAGAAGATAAAAGAGAAAGGAAGGAGAAAAGGAAAAAAATTTTTGGGGTCTGTTTAGTTTTGGGTTTAGTTTAGAGTTTGAACAAAAAAATAGATTTATGGGTTTTATTTAGGGTTTGAAAAAAAGAGGGATTAAAGGGTTTTCTTTAGGATTATAATGAAAAAAGGGTTTAAAAAAATTAAAAGAGGATTTTATTTGGGGTTTAAACAGAAAAGATCAAAAGAGGTATTTTGTTTAGTGTTTTTTTTATTTATAGGTTATAAATGTTATTTTTTGTTGTTTTTATTTATTCGATTCATATTATTTTTGTAAGAAAGGAAGGTTGTTTGAAAGAAAATATGTAGGTATGTTTCTGTTTTATTTTTTTTATTCGTATTTTTATGGCTTTTATTATATTCAAATAACAATATTAGTCCCGTTAGATTTATTATGTTGAGATAGTTTTATTGTTCTAACATAATTTTTTTGTTTTTTAATGTAGGTAAAAATGGGACCATTGAGTTGGAATTTATGAGATATTTTTTTGGTGTTTATTTACTTAAGTAGTATAAATAAGTTTACTATATACTAAAATAGTATGGCAAAAATGTGATGTGTACCAAACTGTTTAGTATTTTTGTTAATATATTATTAGTGTATTATATTTTTGTATTATTAATGTGTTTTGATAATTATTGAAAATGGACCTCCGTAAAAATTAATTATTGAAATGTATTATTTTTAAAAATTACTAGGGTGTCCCATTTCGTATTTTAATATTGCTTCTACAATTATTAGGATAAAAGACCCAAATAAAAATTATTTACCTACCAAAATGTGTTTTTTTGTAACAAGCTAATTGAACTTAATTTTTTTTTAAATTACAGATATCTAAATTGGTTCTTTGATTAACATGATAATCACATATAAAAAACGGTTAATGTGATGGTAATAAAATTGTTATTTGTCACTCATGGGTACCTTATAAAAAGTTCCATGTCATTTACAAAATTAAATTAGGTTATACTAACTATTTCGGTAATTTAATATTTTTAGGGCTCGTACCACTCATTGAGGGGTCATGTGAACGATGTAAGTTATCTGTTGGATGAACGTCTCATGCCATACTTGGAATCAATCAGATTTGGATCAGCAGCATTGATCTGGACGTTTGATTTATTGTACGACTTAATATCCACTTTGGTTAAACGGTGGCGCCCGGAGACCTACACATTTCATTTGTCATGTGGGAAGTGCACCATCACACTAGAGGATGTTGCACTGCAACTCGAGCTCCCTATCGACGGGAGTGCAATTACGGGTGTAACTATGATCTTTAAGTCAACCGCCCTTTATTATAACTTACTGGGAGTCTCGCACGATGATATTGAGTCAAAACTTACGGGTTTGAGGCTTTCATGTTTGAAGGCCAATTTCGAGCATTTATCGAGTACTGCCACTGAGCGGAAGGTGATGTGTGCTGCTCGAGCGTACATTATGCACATTATAGGGGGTGTACTTAGGCTAGATATGAACAACAACAAGGTCCACTTGATGTATTTGCCCTTGTTAACTGATTTGCATAATATCTATTCGTAAAGTTGGGGTTCAGCAGTACTAGCTATGTTGTATTATGAGCTTTGCTGGACGACAAAACCTTGTACTGTGAACATAGGCAACTGCCTCATATTGCTGTAATCTTGGGCGCTTTACCAGATGTCTTTCTTGACATCAGTTAGTCATCAAGCATATGTATTTTTACTCGTAAATAAGTGATAAAATTTAAGTATTATAACAATTATTTGATATTTTTTGTGCAAATTTATTCTAACAAGTTTTTTTCTTTTGTAAAAAGAGTACCAATTTGGGTATTGAGAGGTTATACACGATTCCAATAAACCATCAGATGATGGAGACACACGTCGAGGAGGGGGTAAGTTATTCGGAACATACAATTATTTTATTTATCTTATTTGACACGTGTTAAGATAACCATGTTATTAATTGTGTAGTTCATTTGGATGCCCTATTCCTTCCCAAACATTGCGACTGTTATTCCGGCGTCTGATCACATCCACTCACACCTGTAGTACATTAACTCACCCATTATCAATTTCCAAATAGTGGAGTGGTATCACGGGGATCGAGTAATGCGATAGTTTGGGTGCATGTAACACCCCGAAAATTTCTACAGTGATATATTATCCTTAATACAGTAAAATAAGGAAATAAAGTGACAAGAAGAGGAAAATTGAGTTATGTCACTAGGAAGTATATTATGACATATTGATTCTAGAAAGGACTAAATTGTAAAAGTGAGAAAAGTTTTGTGGCCCAAGAATAAATACTTAAAATTTGAGGGATTAAAGTGTAAATATGAAAAAGTTGAAAGACTAATAGTGCAAATATTTTAAGGGTGGAATGATTTAGAAACCAAGGAAAATTGACGAATAAGGACCAAATTGAATAGGTAAAGAATTATGAGGGACTAAATTGCTATTTTACCAAATTAAGTGATGAATCAAGAATGGAATTTTAAAAGATCACAAAGGGCAAAAATGGTCAATTGGAAGAGAGAGAAATCTAGAAAGTAATGATGATGTTGGTGATATTTTATAGTTATTTATTTAATATTTTAATAAGATATTTATTATTATTTTATTATTTTATTTAGTATATATATGTGTGTATGGAAAGGAAAAAAAAAAAAGGAGGGAACAACACCATCATTTTCATGCATCCCACGTTCGAAAGAAAAGAGAAGAGTAAACTTTCATTTCTTTACAATTTAGTCATTCCACCAAAAATTCACCCATCAAAAGAATTTTCATAGCTACCAAGAGAGAAAAATGTTAAGGAGACTAAAGGGAGTTGGAATATCAAGTTGGATTTAAGAAATAGAAGCTGAAGGAGAGAGAAAAATCAAGTTAAAGATTAAAATCAATGGGGCAAGGTAAGAATTTTAATATTTCAATATATTTTAAGTAGAGTTTCTCATGTAAGGTAATATCAAAAGCATGAAAATGATGTTAAGGTAGAGTTTTCTTATATAAGGATCCATGTTCTTGATATATTAGTGAAGGGAAATGAGAGAAAATAATGGGAAATATGGTAGAGAATGGAAATAAGAGTGTTATAAACTTGGTAATCAATATGTTGCACTAAAGTAGTTTTGGACAGCAGCAATAGGCTAACTTTTAAAAATCACCAAAAATGGTAGAAATTGAATTAGAAGCTGAGTGAGATATGGAATTAAAGCTTATTGAGTCTATTTTCATATAAAAGAAATATAGAAAGTAAAGGAATTCTATATTTTGAAATATTTATATTTTTGTGAGACTGGTTCAGAATGATTTCGAGATCCCCTGTTCTGACTTTGGAAAAATCATTAAAAATTATACAAAAATAATTTGGGACATAATTTATATGGTTAGATTCCTTAATGATTATATTTTTATAAGAAACAAATTTTAACATCATTTGAATTCTGTTTAAAGAGAATTAAACTTTAGTGAAGAGTGGTCAGAACTGTCAAATAGTAAAACAGGGGAGATTTTAATGAATAAACTATACTAATTGGCTAAACCAAAAATTCTGAAAATTTTATGGTAATAATACATGTGAGTATAGTTTCAGGTAAAATTAATGGATTTTAATTTGGAGTTCTGTAGCTCAAGATATAAATAATTTAGTGACTATGACTCAAATGGACAGCTTTGAATATACATATAAGTAAATAGTGAAATTATAGATAATGCTACTTATAAGCATATTATATAAATTAAGGATGTGGAATGGAGAGGAGGAGGAGGGAAATATGTATGAATATTCAGCTAGCATAGCTAATTTTCATGTTTTAGGCTCAAGGACTAAATTGAATAAAAGTAAAACTTTACGGGCAAATTTGTAAAAAGTTAGAAATAACCAATTTGCATGAAGTGGATTATTTTATTATTTAAAATTGAAAAATTTAATAAAATTATTAATTTAGTTCAAGATCGAGGAAAAAAAACATGTTTTAATGATTAAATTGAAAAGTGTTGAAATTATGAAAAATTCTGATATTTTATAGAATACATGGGTTGTTATCAATTTGTATGAGAATAACGGCTGGAAATAAGGATTAAATTGCAAGAATTTTATTTTTAACTGCATAAAATATCGATATAATGAATTACCTGATTTATGTTTATGAAGAAATGGCAAGAGAATGATATTTATCATGATATGTCAATATGTTATTATCTTTGATACGTTGATACAAGGAAATTAAGTATATTGAGACGAGTAATAAATTCAAATAAAACATGTCGAGAAAAATAAGTATGTTTAAAGGACAATATGATTGATTTTAATTGGTTCCAAATATAAACGTTAGATGAAATAAAATATCTAATAAATAAATTAGTAACTCCGTAATGCTCCGTAACTCTATTTCGGTGACGGATTCGGGTTAGGGGCGTTACAATGCATACAATACATCTTGGCACTGCCAGTAGAATTAGGGAAGATCTACAGAATTAACAAGATGGGGAATCAAGGATTGAACTAGATGGTAGCGTATCAACAATATGTTGCAGTGTCGAACTACTAGATGGGGCAGAGACCTCATATGGATCTTTTTTCCAGTTTGGAGCTCTTATTAGAGTATATACAGTGGTACTTCAAAATAGAGAAATTGTATTTATTTGGTGGAATCAATAGTAGTCACCCCTCACATGCAACAGCTTGGGCAACCCTCTCATTCCCTTCTATATTCCCTTCCTACACCTAAACACTAGTCAGAGCCCTCGTCCGAACCCGAGTCGAAGCCTAAGTTAAGGGGTAGTTCTTATCATCTAAACTTGGGGGTTGATAACTATTTCAAGGGTTAATTAGGCTACAGATATCATTTGGAGTTTCTCAGACCTAGTTCTGATTATTCAGATTCGAGATCATCAATGATGTTTGATATCTTCAGCCCATTACCATCATAATACTCCACTCTTCCCAAGCAAATGTTAAAGGCATACGATTTTTCTACTATGTTCATTTTATTATGGAATTTGGTTACTTGTAGACGACCTTTCAGATTCTTATGCAACCCTTTGTCCGGGACAAGCGCAAAAGTCGTCGGAGGCACCTCTCGTGTAGACAAATTACGCAGGATAGGGAACTCGTTTTCCCAAACATGTAACGTGCGCTCGAGAGTGTACACCTTATTAATAAACTATTCAGTATTCATCGAGGCACGAGCACAGGGATAATAAAGTGTTTGGAATTTCCTGTATTCATATCGTCTTTTTCGAAGATCAACTCCGTAAGACCTAGGTGGGATACCATGTTGACGATCGATGAACTCTATAACTCGAAACGTTTCAAACTATCGTGAATATATTTTTAAATTCATCAACCTCGCCTTCCGACGGTTCACATCCATTTCATTCCTGACATCTTTAACAAACACGTGTCTCGCCTTCATTTGGTTGACTTGTTTTAGCCCTATTATTGGCATCAAGGTAGGTAGCCTGTAGAATGTAACTGAGAATGAAATCGGAAGATGTCGTGTTTTCCTCAACACGGAGTTAACCGCCTTTGCCAGGTTGGCGGTCATATAATTATATCAAAACTCACCATCGAAACTTTGAGCTCATTACCATAGCTCCATAGTACCCAATCACTATCAGAAAGGAGTGTTCGTTTCACCTTTCATGTCACCCTAAAGTCTAGTCATCCTTTTCCAGAGAAGGTGTGGCTCTAACTTATACACTGTGTATGTATTAAGAAAAGATAAGTTACAGTCTCGAATTAATTTGTCCTAGTATTAATAACATTAAAACATATATTGAAACCATATTTTACCCATTTTCACAACTTTCGGCCAGACTGCATTCTTGTACTCTCAGTGGAAGTTAGCAACGATATGCCAAATGCAGTAAATGGATTTCTATGTAACATCAGAATGCCTAATGACAACAATTATTCTCTTCCCTCTATCAAATATGATGCAAATATTATCATCTTTAAAAACATACATCCGCAGGTTCGTGAGAAAGAATTCTCATGATTCTATGTTCTCCTTGTCCACAATGGCAAACACTATCGAGAGCATGTTCTTGTTCTTATATTTAGCAACCACAATAAGTAGGATATATATATTTTTCGTATAACCGGGCCTCATGTACTTTCACAAGCAGCTTGTAGTAGGGAAATGCCCGCCGCATGGATCAAACGTCTATAACATCCGGTGAAAAATTCTTCTTCCCGGTTGTAATTGGTCATCCAGACCATAGTAAGGTCGTATCTCTAACTCAATGACAATCACCAACACATACTCCCATATAGTGGTTATCCACCCTTGTAGATCATTGTAAAATGCATCTCAATCTTCATACAACTGCTTTATTTCCATTTGTTTAACTACTCATACTTTCTAGTATGATACTCGATATTGGAATTGTGTTTGCATTTTGACAATCAGTATCAAAATAGAAATTGCCGACATGTCCTTCACCATTGGCATGATATAGGTGCGGATAGTTTTGGAATCAAGTTTTTGGTGATCTTGTGTCATACTTGTTGAAATACATGTATGAGGCCCAATAAATTTTTATATTTTCCACATTTGTGACTTCTAGATAAATACAGCTCGTACCCACCAATTACAGCCTTTTTCAATCTTCAACATTCCCCAATATACAATGTCAGTTTAAGCACGACGACTTTGTAGTCCACCAACATATTCATGCTATACCGCTTAATGAAAAATACGCACTCTTCCTTGATTTCAAAATTTTGACCCACGAATAACTCCTTAAATTTAGAATCTATGGCCAGTTGGTGAGCAGGTAATATATCAAGGTACTCCAAGAACTCTTCTGCATGAACCGTATTGTGGTTTATGAACAAAATGTGTGCCCCAAGATCATTGTGTATCACAATGTGTCGAATTGGGTTCCCCACTGAAGACGCATTAACATTTCCATCGTCATTCATGTCTTTCTCGTCGATATCATCTGGGACCTTGTCCAAATCGGGGCCACTATGATTTGCAACCTCATGATCAAAAGGATCACTATTATTATATCCATAATCACCATTCGCTTCAGTTTAAAAAACCACCAAATGTATTTGTAAACGAGGCCCGGGTTCTAGTTCTCAGACGCAGGTGTAGCATCAAGACCAATCTCGATCATGCGTACAGTTAATTGATTATCAACGTACACAATCGGAACCACCATACACGAATCTTGAACTCCATGTTCTTCACCTAATGGAATGGGATATTCAACTGGCTCCATATCAGCTAGCTCAGCAAATAACTAAATCGGTACATTTTGGTAGCTCCAATTTGCACAATAAAGAGTGACCACTGTCTCCATGTCTTCATCGTCTACAAGTTCTATCTCGGTGAATTTGATGGGATCTATTGAAATTGGAAATTTGTAGAAAAGTTTAAAAATCCTTCTCCCACAACCTCTAATAATTTTTGCACTAATCTTTTCCTTCATATCATCAATCAAGACATTTCTATTAAATCTCATTGCTATTTGTTAACAACATTCAAATATACATCCAACTATTGTTGTCAAAATTACTTCATCAAAATAAACGCATACAAAAAAATAATAATTATTCATCTTCAATAAAAAAGAAATAAAAGTTCTCAATACAATTTCAAGCAAAAAACTTACTGTAAAAAAAAAGTGAATTTCATATATACTAACCTTGTGAAATTTTCTCTGTTTGTTTACTCTTCTTTTACATAATTTTTTTTTGATATTCTTGAATCTTCAATTTTTTTTTTTGCACAAAGCACCAGTTAAATATTGGTATGGCTTGACTGGTGCCGTATCTAAGAAGGGTTTCAGGCTACTGGCATCTGACATAGGCACTACTGGTGCCGCCTATGACATGGGCACCATAAAACCGTATATGACCTATACTCATATTTAACCCGTATAAAAGACCCATTTTGGTGCCGCCAATCAACAAGCCCTCACCTAATATAAATTTTTTTATTTAACGGTGATTGACATGTGTCAGAAAATGTAACAACCATAACCCGTATCCGTTGTCAAAATAGGGTTTCAGAACAAAATCGAGTAACCGTAATTTAAATAATTCATTCTCAAACATTTCAAAAATCATAATATAATTAATCACTAATAAGCATAGATCATTTATTAAAGTTTTGGAGGGCTTAAAAATATTTTAAATTTTAACTATTATAATATATATAAAATAAATTTACATATAAGTTATATATAAAACTCACTAATGTCGTCCCACTTAAAGAAACAAAATTGTAATTGCTTCTTTAGTCCTTTTAATTATTTTTAAATCATAAATTAACTTCTACCTTAAACGCGAGTTAGTCCTTATACCTAATTACTTTTAATTCAAGTAAATTTGCTTAACTAAAATCTAATTAACTACACAACTAGCTTCGTAAATATTTATAATAAAAATTAAATATTTACGAGTCTGATTTACGGGAACGAAGTCCCAGAATGCACTTTCTGACACCCCTGACTATCGAGTGGTTACAAATCTCCCCCTTAAAAAAATTTTGTCCCCAAAATTTACCTGAAAAGAGGTGGGGGTACTGAGATCTCATCGTCTCTTCTGGTTCCTAAGTCACTTCCTCGACACTATGACTATGCCATAGTACTTTCACTAACGAAACTTGCTTATTATGCAACTCTTTCACCTCATGCGCCAAAATCTCAACTGGTTCTTCTTCGTACGACAAATCGAGTTGAATCTCAATGTCTTTCATCGAAATAACGTGGGACAGATCCATTCGATATCTTCTAAACATTGAAATGTGAAAAATGTAATACATTTTTTGTAATTCCAAAGGCAAAGATAAACGATACGTAACTGGTCCCACTTTTTCTGTGATTTCATACAGTCCGATAAAACGAGGGCTCAGCTTCTCTTTTCGACTAAATCTCAAAATTTTTTTCCAATGTGAAACTTTAAGAAATACTTTATCGCCAACAGAATATTCAATATCTCGACATTTCAAATCTGCATATGATTTCTATCTATCAGAAGCTATCTTCAATCTATTTCAAATTTTCTTAGCAATGTCATCCGTTTCTTGAATTAATTCTGACCCGAACATTCTTCTTTCACCTAATTCTATCCAGCAAATAGGTGTTTGACACCTTCGACCATATAAAGCTTCATACGGAGCCATCTGAATACTCGATTGAAAGCTATTATTGTATAAGAATTCAGCCAAAGGTAAGTAACGCTCCCATCCCGATTCAAAATCAATAACACAAGTACGAAACATGTCTTCTAAAGTCTGAATAATACGCTTAGATTGTCCGTCAATTTTCAAGTGACAAGCTGTGCTAAAATTAAGTCGCATACCAAGATATTCGTACAACTGTTTCCAAAATCTCGAAGTGAACTGTGGATCTCGATCAGAGATTATCAACATAGGGACACCATGTAACCTTACAATTTCTTGAATATAAACTTAAGCAAGCGTTTAAAGTGACCAATCAGTCCTGACCGCAATGAAATGAGCCGATTTCACATGTCGATCAACAATTATCCACACAACATTTTTCTTACTTACTGATAGAGGTAACCCCATTACAAAATCCATTGTGATACGGTCCCATTTACATTCAGGAATAGAAATAGGCTGAAGTAATCCTGTGGGAACCTGATGTTCTGCTTTAACTCGCTGACAAGTTAAAAATTTAGCCACATAATTGACCACGTTTCTTTTCATTCTTGGCCACCAATAAGATTCTCGTAGATCGCGATATATTTTCATTCCTCTAGGATGCAAAGAAAAAGGACTATTATGAGCTTCATGAAGTATCAACTTTTTTAATTATGAAACATTTGGAACACATATTCGATTATGAAATCTTAAACAACCACAATCATCAATGATGAAATTTTCTAATATGCCATTCTGAACCATTTCTCTTTTCTTCGCCAACTTGTCATTATTTAACTGCAGTAACTTGATCTAATCAAACATCAACAATTTGATCTTTAGTTCAGCTAACAAACTTCCATCGTCATTGATACTAAGCTGAGAAAACATTACTTGCAAATCAATCGCTGTTTTTCTACTCAACGCATCAATTACAACATTAGCTTTACCAAGATAGTAATCAATAACGTAATCAAAATCTTTTAGAAGCTTGACCCAACGATGTTGTCTTAGATTCAACTCCTTTTGTGATAGGAGATATTTGAGACTCTTATGATCAGTATAGATATGGCACTCTTTGCCATACAGGTAGTGTCTCCAGATTTTAGCAAACACCACAACAGTTAGCTCTAAATCATGCGTCGGATAATTATGTTCATGCATCTTAAGCTAACAAGAAGAATAAGCGATCGCTTTTTGGTCTTGCATCAAAACACAACCAAGACTACTCAAATAAACATCACTATAGACTATAAAATCCTTTTTCGATTCTAGTAGAGTTAAAACTGATGCTTCAGTTAACATCTGCTTCAATTTCTCAAAACTTTCTTGACACTGGTCGTCCCAAACGAATTGAACATTTTTATGCAACAACTTTGTCATCAGCAAATCTATCTTCGAAAATTCATTTTCAAATCGTCAATAATAACTAGCTAGTCCAAGAAAACTATGAACCTTTGACACATTCCTTAGTGTTTTCTACTGAACAATTGCCTATCGATCTTTTTCCAATCAACTCTAATTCCATTTACCGAGATAACATGACCCAAAAATACAACCTGTGATAATCAAAATTCACATTTACTAAGCTTTCCATATAACTGTTTCTCTCGTAACACTTGTAAAACAATTCTGAGGTATTACTCATGCTCGAATATTTTGAATAGATCAAAATGTCGTCAATAAAAACTACTACAAATTGATCCAAATACAGTTGAAAAATACAGTTCATGAGATCCATGAATGCTGTTAGAGCGTTGGTCAACCCAAAAGGCATTACTAAGAATTTATAATGGCCATAACGCGTACGGAATGTTGTCTTCGGTATGTCACTATCTTTTACTTTCAACTGATAGTAACCTGATCTCAAATCGATCTTTAAAAAGACAGATACTCTTTTTAGTTGATCGAATAAGTCATCAATATGAGGTAGAGGGTATCGATTCTTAATCATCAACTTATTCAATTGCAGATAGTTAATACAAAGCCGCATTGAGCCATCTTTCTTTTTTTACGAAAAGCATTGTAGCTCCCCAAGGCGATATACTAAGGCATATAAAGTCGCGATCTAGCAAATCTTGCAATTGCATTTTTAATTCCTTCAACTCTATAGGTGTCATATGATAGGGGGACATTGACACTGGAGCTGTACCAAGAAACACTTCAATTGTGAACTCAACCTTCAGATCTGGTGGTAATCTCGGTAATTCCTCAGTAAACACATCAAGAAATTCACAAACAATTCAAATTTTACTGCACTAACTATCATCAAAATTTGAATTGATAACATAGGCTAGAAAAGTTTCACAGCCTTGATTGAGAAGTTTATTAGCTAGAATTATTGAAATTATACGAGTTGAACTACTCGTTCTAACACCATTTACCTCAATTAACTCACCGCCTTCACTCTAAACAACAAATTTCTTTTTACGGTAATCCAGAATCACCCCGTACTTCGTAAGCCAATCCATGCCCAAAATCATATCAAAATCGCCAAAAACATTATCAACAAATCAACAGGGAGGGTTATATTCTGTATCACTAATGGGCATCTCCTATATACCAGATCCATTAACACAGATTGTCTCAACGGGCTAGACACCATTATTGATACACTAGACGTCTCAAATTTTAAACTTCCCGACTTAACTAATTTAGTATTAACATACAAATACGAAGATCCCGAATCTATCAAAGCATAAACAGTTCTGAATGTAATAAAAAGATACCTATCACAACATTATTAGCATCGCAATCCTCACATGTTTGTACAACACAAGCTTGGGCTGGCGCTATGGCTTCTAACTAATGAGTAACCGCATCATTCCCCTTTCTAGTACCACCTCTCAGAAAATAAACCACCTTGACTCGACCTGCAACCTCTAGGAGCAGGAACAGATATTTGAAAAGTAACAGGTGTAGCATTCTCATTATTCAGACACTCTCTAGAAAAATGTTCTGTGAATCCACAGCAAAAACAACCTCGATTTAACTTCCCGCATTCACCATGATGCTTTTTTCTCACAATGCACACAAACTGGAATATCAATATCTCTTATTGGACCTCGCATACTACTCGTAGACACAATTAATTATCGATCACAATTTTTATCAGCTCTATCTGACTTAAAATTTGACCTCTAACTACCACGAAATTCTTTTGATCTCTTCCGTTATGGATTTGAACTCGCAGTTCTAGGATGCTTTCCAACAGTACGAGTAGTCTCAATCTTTTTATCAAATCCCAGAACTTGTTTTACCATTCTCGTATGTTCAATTAAATTCACAAACTCAATAATTATGTGTGATACTTACTGTGCTCATAACTCATCGCGTAAACCACGCAGAAATTACTTGCAACTATCAATTTCAGTTGGCACAAACTCAACGATGTACCTACTAAGTCGCGAAAATTCTCGTTCATAATCAATCACAGGCATTTCACCTTGTTTCAGCATAAAAAATTCTTGTTTTCTACCTTCGATATACAATTCGCCCACATATTTCTTTTGGAATTCCTTTTGGAAGAATTTCCTATTAGCCTGATCTGCAGATACATGGTGTGTTACTAATTGCCATTAGGTATAAGCATCTCTTTGCAGTTGAAAAACTACACTTATTGCACTTTTATGCGGGTTGCATTCAAGTTGTTGCAAGATGCACTTAATGGACTCAATCCAAACTTTAGTTGCAAAATGATCAACTCATTTCAATCCTAAAAATTCAGTCGTACTGTATCTACGTAACTCTTTAATCAGAGCTCAACGAACAGGAGGTGCAGATGGCATAGTGGATGTAGTTCCCGCAACACGCTGAAGAGCATCAGCAATAGCTTAAAGTAATTATGAGTCACTTCCTCCATCAATATTACCTCATTCAACGTTAGGTTGTTGAGTATTAGCTAGATTAACACTCGGTGTTACCGATTCGATTCCATCGAACTCATTGGAGACATCATCTCTGATATACATCTCTTGATCACATCGTTTATTAAAATCATCTTATATTTTCAACTATAAAACAAAACAAATATATCAGCATCCAAATTCTAACTCAATTTGACTCAATTATGGCATGTACCTCTAGACTCAATTCTGAGTTTCATTTAGTCCAAGAATTGACTAAACTTACAAACACTGATACCACTAAATGTAACACCCTTAACCCGTATCCTTCACTAGAATTGGGTTTCAGAGCATTATCAAGTAACCATAATCTAAATCATTCATTCTCAAACATTTCAAAAATCATAATATAATTAATCATTAACAAGCATAGAGTCCCTTATTAAAGCCCTGAAGGGCTTAAAAACAAAATAAATTTACATATAAGTTATATATTTAACTCAATAATGTCGTCCCACTTAAAGAAACAAAAGTGTAATTACTTTTTTAGTCCATTAAATTATTTTTAAATCATAAATTAACTTCTACCTTAAACGCGATTTAGTCCTTATACCTAATTACTTTTAATTCGAGTAAATTCGCTTGACCAGAGCCTAATTAACTACACAACTTGCTTCGTAAATATTTATAATAAATATTTACGAGTCTGATTTACGGGAACGAAATCCTGGAATGCACTTTTCGACACCCCTAACTATCGGGTCATTACAGAAAATTGGGCTGGCGTCGCTTCTTTGACACCCTCCACCATCCTTACCATACCATTCTCATAATTAATTCAGGTGATATATCATTTTAGATATTTATTATTTATTTTATATTATATATGTAAAAAATTTGAAATACAATTACAAGGTATAATACTACAATTCATTGTATATACGAAGCCATTGATTATACTAACGCAAGGGGAGAGTTTAGAAAAACCTTACGAGGGAATCCCTTTCTTTTGGCACAAGTTGAGAACTTCAATCTTTTGAAAAAAAAAAAGTTTTTCTTAGGAGTTGTGACCTACAACATTTGTGTATAAGAACAAAAACATGGTTAAAAAATATGTATGTGTATATATGAATTTCAGGTGGTGAAATTTTTCTGATTATCACCATGACACTTCTTTTAGATAGTTAATGCTCTATAATCTTGGAGTTAGGAATACTAAGCATAAGCCCAAAGCCACCCGCATCCTCTGTCTAACAAGCCAAATTTTTTTTTCTATTTTTGAATATTTCAAGTCTACATAAACAAAATCGTAAAATAAATTTGAAATAAAGCTTAATAAACTAAGATTTGTCATGTTAAATGATCAAGAATAAATAAAGAACAAAATTAGATGCAGAAGCATACTTAAATTCATTGATTTATTGAAATCTACGAATCTTGCGATTTTGATCTTTCAAATTAGCACACAAGTAATCTAGAGAATGTGTCTCTTTTTTAAAGATGAGATATTAGAAAGTTACCTTATGTGTAATTTGGGACCACAATCCTAATATATAACTTTTGCACATTAACCTTAACTTCTAATCAGTCCATCATCAATTAGAAATTAGTTATTAAAGTTTCTACACATATTTGACCTATACTTTATTAATAACTAAAGCCCAATAAAACTTAACCAAATTATATCACTTTTAATTTGGGTCAACATTTTATGATAGTAAATAATAACATGTAATTACTCTTATTATATATGTGATGTTCATATTTTCCAACAATCTCTCACTTGGACCACATATATATACTAATTATTTTATAATTGCATGTCATTATATAATCTTATGAGCTCAAAACTTTACTATCATACCCAAAAGGTATTCCGTACAGTCTCATCCATTAATTATGTTAACATAGAATCAAGACAACTTTCATTACATATATCGTAACTAAATTCATCCCTGATCACATATATTAACACAACCAAATGACATAGACAAAATATGGATGTGTAGCATCAAAATGACATGCAATATGATCTAAACATGTCTATTTCCAATTGATCCTCATTAGCTTTAGTTAGATCAAATTTTACTAAAATTAGAGTGTGAATAAACTAAATAAACATTATTTCTGTAGAAAATAAACTTAATATCCGTAAACTAAAATAACTAAAAAAGTGTTTATAACATAAAAGCATTTAAAAGTACAAACTCCTACTAAAACCGATATCCTCAAATGACATTATATCTATATGATCAGTGTGCTCGTGAAAAACCTTAGGTGTAGTACCTTTGTAAGTAGGTCCACAAGCATGAAGTTTGTCCTAATATGTTTTATAAACACCTAATCACTCTGATTTTTTACTTTAACAATTAGGAACTTAAAGTTTATGTGCTTTGACTTTGATGTGCTTCTGTTGTTATTATAATAAATGATTACAAATTATTGTCACAATTTATACCATGTGACAAAATCTTGCATCAATATTCCATCAAAATCGAAGTTCGTATACATGATAATCTCTAACTTATCAGATCTCCGATATGTGAGTATGTAATCTTTTGTTCATTGAAGATACCTTATAACCTGCTACTATTCAATGGTCCATACTAGGGTTGTTTAAATATCTTCCTAACACCACAATAATGTACGCAATGCTCGAACGCATACATACTTGAGCATACATTAGACTCCTCGCTCTTGAGACGTAAGGAATCTTATACATTTCCTTAATCTCAAAATCATTCTTGGGGTATTGGTTGAGACTTAACTTATTATTGACAAGCAATATGTCATTAACATATAAAACCAAATATAGAACCTTACTCCCACTGAACTTATGGTATATACAATTACTGACCAAATTCATCTCTAAACCGAATGAGATAATCATTGGGTAAAATTTGTAATACTATTGACGAGAAGTTTACTTAAGCCGATAGATAGAGTTTTTTAATTTACAAATCATTAATTTTCCATCATCAGACACAAAGTTTTCTAATTTCACCATAAAAATGTATGATTAATGTTGCCATTAAGAAATCATTAACTTAACATTCATCTGGTGTAGCTTAAGGTCAAAATATTCCACTAAAGCCATTATAACCCTTTCTCTAGTGAACATTCTTAATGATGTTTGTTCTTAAGATTGTTGAGTTTGTTCTTCTGGAACAATTATCTCATCTTGAATAGGGAGTTGTTCAACATTGTCTTGTTGAGGTTCTGAATTCACTTCTTGATCAATGATAGGTATGAAAACTCGAACATAGTTAAAAGTGATAGTAAGAACTGAATAAGAATCCAGTTCCTCCTTAAAAGAAATGTCTCTAACCTTATTTCTCCCTCCAAACTCAACATCCTCAAAAAATGTTGTAGTTCCTGTCTAAAAAAATTCCTAATTGTGGGATCATAAAATTTATAGCCCCTAGATCGCTCAGAATAACCAATAAAGTAGTTGCTTACTGTTTTTAAGTTCAATTTCTTTTCATGTGGCCTATAAGACCTTGCTTCAAGTGGACATCCACAAATATGAAAATGCTTTAGACTAGGATTTCAACCTGTCCAAAGTTCATAAGGTGTTTTTGCATCAGCTTTAATGGCTATTCTATTTAGAATGTAAGCCGGTGTCTTTAAAGGAACTAACCAAATGAGCACTTTCAAACTTATCGTGTTTCAATCTTTTTTCCTCTTGCACAGTTCATTTATCCTTTTTTACAATTGTGACTAATTTTAAATTGGTTAAACTATATAGGAAGTATGCCAAAACCATAAGAAAAAACAATTCATTAGAAAATTCGATCTTAAGCACCTTAAGTTTTGAAACAACATGGAACATCTTTATAATATACTCCCTCACATTTCTTTGAACCTTATACTTCATAGACACCAAAGAAGTCAGAAGCAATGTCATCTCAACCTTATCATTTTTAGCAAAACATTTTCTTAATTTCGTCTAGGAAACCCTTGGTCTAAGTAATCTCTTCAGATTCTGTGCCCCTAAAGGCTTCTGGAATATTGTGCTTTATGATCATTAGACTCATGCGATTTGAACAATCGCACCTTTCAAAATCCCTTTTGACATCAGAGATGCTTTCCACAGTGAAGGGTGTAGGTTGTTCTTCCCTTAATGCAAGGTCTATATCTATACAACTAAGAACTATAAGTAAGTGCATTTTCCATTCTTTAAAATTAGTCCTATTAAACATGGGTATAGAATTTATATTAGCAAATATTGTAGCAGTAGAAGATGAACTAACTAAATATAGAACAAAAATAAATAAACACAAGCTCACATCAATATTCATTAGTAAAAAAAATATTCAAGATAATGACTAATCCTATATCAAGATACCAAACACAACATTAATATGAAGTTTTTGGACAATTATATAAATAGTAAGCGATACTATTGTTGTAGCAATCAAATATTGACAATAAATTATGTCAAACAATAAATTAATCTTTGGACTAACATATTGCTCACATAATGTACTTTGTAATTGTCAAACATTTATCACCACAAATATCGTTGAAATTCTACCAAATATTAAATTACCTTTGGGTCGATTAATAAACGCATGAATCACAAAAATATATAATCATCTTGATATTTTAAATAAACAAATCTAAGCAAGAGAGGTCATTTTGGTGGCATTTTGTTTCAATTAATCTATTTAAAATATTAGACATCCTTAATTAAATCCCAAAACCAAAACCTGAATTTATTTGTTTCAAAATATTTCATATTTACACCAAAATAATTTGAATAAAAGTAAACCCCATCTCAAGATATTAGACACTCTATTAATATTTAATCTTTGGACAAAATATTAACTTGTGAGTGATATCTTGGTGTAGTAATCAAACACTGACAATACGAACATGTCAAACAATAATCTTCCTTTGGGACGATTTATTGCTCACATGTAAAATTAAATAATTGTCATATGTTTATTATCACAGTTGCACACGTAAATTTGTTAAATATTAACCTTCCTTTGGGCCAATCAATATTAATGTAACTTAAGTTACATGCACACAATCTTTTATATTTTAAAACAAAATAATTTCAATAATAGAGATTACTTTAGCAACTTATTATTTCAATTAAGTTATTTTAAAAAAAATATATATAAATATACCAATATTCAAATTTAAAATGTTCATAACAATAACCCGAAATAAGGTTGTCTCATTGCTGGATGAGAAACTGAATACCTTAATTTTTGATGAATTACAAGCAACCGTTAAAATTTTATAATAAAATGCAAAATCAAATCTTATAATTTGAACTTAATACTCATAATTATCATGAGTTTGCATCAAAATTTAAAACCATTAAGTTAAATATTTTAAAATCAACCTCATAATAATTCACATATCCCACAATTCATACGATAGATAAATACTCATCATAATTTAATTAAGTATTCAAATTCATAATATGCTAAAACCAAATACTCAGAGCAAAATAACCTAAATCTCATCATATAATTAAACTAAATTTATCCAATACGATAATATATAGCCATTAAACAAAAATGTCATTCTTACATAATTACTCTAATAATAGAAGGCAATTAAGAGATTAAAATATATATGCAAATAACATTCTCAAATCTCCATTTGCGATTATAAAAAAGTTTTTTCTTTAAAAAAATGCATGCGATTTTACAGAAATAAATAGTCGACTTATTTACGAATTTTGAAATTAAATGCCCTTACAATTTTCATCAATCTTAAACTTTAATCCTCTTTGAATTGAATCTATACTTATATATCCTTAAAAACTGAAATTATGAAAATCAAAAGATTAAGCATGATTAATCCCCCAATATCTATACCAACATTCACATAAATCCACTAACCATACATTACTAAAAACATATTCAAACAATGATTGATTTAATATTTAATTCAAGGAATCAACACTCACACGAATAGGGTGGGCAAAATTCAATTTGATTCGAAAAAATCGAAAAAAATTTAAATTTCGAGTTAAACGAATCAAATTATTCGAGTTATTCGAGCTAACTCGAATTTTTTTTCGAATTTCGAGTTTGAATCGAGTTAAGTTTTTGAATTCGAATAACTCGAATAATTCGAATATCAAACTATAATATTTTACATTTTTACCCCAAACTCCCAACCTTTTTATTTTTCCCTCAAAACTTTTACTCCTCCTTACTTTTCCCCCAAAACTTTTACTCCCCTCTTATCCCAACCCCCCATCTACCCAAAAATTCATTTCCCACCAAAATTTTACTCTCTCATTTACTTTTCCTCAAAATTTTACTCCCCAAAACCCTTAAAACTTTTTATTTTCCCTCTAAATTTTTATTCCCTCCCACTTTCCCCCCAAAACTTTTACTTCCTTCCTATCCCACCCCCATCCACCCCAAACTCATCCCCCCTATTTTTTTAAATATTTTTCCTCCAAAATTTTACTCTCCCTATTTACTTTCCCTCAAACTTTTACTCTTCAAAACTTTTTATTTCCCCCCTAAACTTTTACTTCTCACTCTTTACTCCCAAATAAAAAATCAAAATTATCCAAAAAATCCTAAACATAAATAGTAATAATTTTATTTATATCTACTATTTATATTATTAAATTAAATTTCACATTTTATATTATTTATATTATTGAATTGTTTAGTCATATTGAATATTTATATTAAAATTGAATTATTAATGATGCCATAAAATATTCATGTTAAAATTTTATATTCAGTATCAATTTCACATTTTATCTTTAAAATAACTTTTATTAAAAATCACTTTTTACATTTAATATATTTTTAATTCCTAAATGTATAGTGACAAGAATATGAAGATAATTGAAACAACTAAGCAAGCAAAGAAGCTAACCCATATATAAAATATTAATAAATAAATTATGAGGTGGTGAAAGGTAATAAAAAATTTGATTACGGTGGACAAATTCTATTATGATGGGTGACAGTTGTAACAAGGACCCAAAATTATTTTTTAAAATTTAACTTGAATAAATATATTTGATTCGATTCGATTCGAATTCCATCTCACTCGACTCGATTCGAGAAAATTTTAAATTAAATTAGGATGATAAAATATGATTCGTCAACTCGATTAACTCAAATTTTTTTCATTCGATTCGATTCGATTCGATCAAACGCTCACCTCTACACACAAGGATGCCCAAGTTTTATATTAACCTTTTTCCGTTTTCCTAAAAACCAAACATTCATATCATGAAATAAACATAAATTAATTGATAAAAAGAACATGTTTGAAGCTTAGAGGTGTGCATAGGCTAGACTACGTAGCCCGGCCCTTCCCAAAGGCTCGCCTGAAAAATGGAAGGGTTCGGGTAAAAATATAGGCCCGAAATATGGAGTTTAAGCAAAAAAATGAGTTTTTTTGCCTAGGCCCGGCCCGGCCCGAATTATATACTAAATATATATATATTTTTTATTTTTAATCATATTTACATTTTATTTTCAATTTTAATATAATCACTTTTTATTATATTTTCAATTTGTGTATTATTTTAAAATTATTTTAGTCTCATTTTTTTATTTATTTCTTGTTTTAATATTTGTTTTTATGTTTTTAAATGTATTTGATTTATTGTATTTAAATTTTTTTATTTAATGAAATAAGCTAAAAAAATTAAATATGGGCCTGGCCGAGCTAGGCTCGAGCTTAATAATTTTATTTTGGGCCGGGCTTGAATAACTTTTTAGGCTCGGGCCTAAAAAATAGATCTAAAATTATGTCTAAGTCCGACCCGAACCTAGCTTTGCCTAGCCATGCACACCTCTATAATTGAAACCAAAGCATTAATCAAACTCATAGTCATTAAAAATAGAATTCGCATATTAACCCTACCAACTTTATGATCATTTTAAAATATAATAATAAATAACAAGTTAATTTCTGTGATTTCCCAAACACAATAAATATGCATAACAAAAGTTTAAATATTTTTAATCGAAGAACTTAATCGCGCAAATATCTATCAAATATCAAGAAACACAATCTTTATTAACACGAGCTCCAAATTAATATTTTAAACCCATAAAATTTTAAGAATGAATAAATCCATATATAATAAAAAATAACTCATTCTCAATTATTCGACATGACGAGGCTCAAATGCCACTTGTTAGAATCGTAAAATAAATCTGAAATAAAACTTAATAAACCGTGATCTATCATTTTAAAATATCAAGAACAAAACTAGATGTGGAAGCATACCTAAATTAATCAATTTCTTGAAATCTACAATATTTGCGGTTTTGATATTTTAAATTAGCACATAAGTAATATAAAGAATGTGTCTCTTTCTTCTCTAGAGATGAGATATTAGAAAAGTTACCCTATGTGTAAGTTGAGACCAAAATCTTAATATATAACTTTTGCACATTAACATTAATTTCTACTCAGCACATCATCAATTAGCAATTAATTACTAGAATATCTACATATATTTGATCCATACCGTCCAATAAAACTTAACCAAATTAGATCACTTTTGCTTTAAACTAATCTTTTATGATACTAAATAATAACATATAATTACTCTTATTATATATGTGATTTCCATATTTTCTACGCTCATATCAATAAACATGAAAAAGATTAAGAAAAGACATAATTGGTAACTGTTAATTGAGAGTAGTTTTTTTATTTCTTATGTGCAATTTTGACATTAACCGAGTGTAGCATTCAAAAGAAGTTGAGGAACTTGAGAGTACATACAGAAAAATAACATGAATACATAAATTATCATGTCTACTAGAGATACTTCAGTTAGAAAAAACAAAATTTGAAGCTGCACTTTGAGCTTGGAGATGGATGCTCTGTGCCGACTTCTTTACTTGCAGAAGAAGTTACTATTTTCAAGGTATTTGCTGTTGGAGAGATGGCTAAATCGGGTTCAAGATACGTGCACTCACTTTTTGATGTAGCAGAAGTTATGGAATGAGCGGAGTTGCTTATAACTTCAGTGGAAGAAGTTACCCATTCTGGAGGTGGCCAAAACAAGTTACGGTAGGCAGGGCAATTCTCTAAGCGACTGGCTGTACCTGTTTCTAAATCAAACACAAGCATATATTTATACCAAATTCCATACTCATGATTACCGAATCCTGGATAGTCGGAGAGATTTTCCGGATAGAAGATGAGGTTTCCTCTACCCCAACCAAATTCCGAAGCTGGCGCGGATATTGCTTCATGAAAACCCATAAACAAGATCCGATCCCTCAAACTCAAACTATCCATCTCATCCCACTTGTGCTCTTCTTCATTCATCCTCAAAACTCTAACACGAACCACATTCCCCGCTTCCCAAAACATTTCTAGGAACAACAAATTATCAACGGACTTAACCAAGAACTTTCTGCATCTGGAAGCGCGGGAACACTCTACATGTGGTAGGAACCTAACGTTTAAAGATTGGTCAATGGCTATAGTTCTTCCGTTTCCGTCGATGGCATAGAATTTCCCATTGAATGAAATAATATCCCCAAGGCAACCCACATTTTCAAGCACAATCCATTCTTTTCTCCCGATCTCAGAACGGCCGAGATCCCGAACATGGAAAACATTATAAAATCATCACTATCGATAGTACTTGACCGCAAGAAGACAACTTTCAGTCGGTAGGTTGCGTAATGAGCCTCTATAGGATGATCAATACTAACATCATAATGACCAACGTGCTCATGACCCAATTCAAGGACCTGAAAGTTGGTTAAATCCAATACCTTCGGAAAGTTTCTCGGAGGACCTTCCAGCCAAGGAGGATTCAACAGTTGCATTTCGGCACGGTGATGGTCAGTTGCATCTCTGATTTTGGCCAACTAGCAAGTTGGGGCTTCTGTTTGGTTAGCGCGAGACGATCTAATAAGGTAAAGGGTGTTTACGGAAATATAGCTCAGAGACCATTCACCTCTACCACGCCTTGGTAAAGGGAGATTTGTGGGTAATAAAGGGTTAAGTTTTGGTGGGAGTGGAACAGAGGAACGCCATGAAGAGCAGACGGATCGGAATCTGAGAATATCAAATCGGGCTTCAAGGCATTTGGCTATTAGAACTACAAGTTCCGGCAGGAGTCGAGACCAATCTGCCATTTGGGGTTTACAAGTTTTTGCTCCACTCAAATCTGCTAGGGTTACTTACAACTGCCTGCCATCTTTTGTTTTTATATAAATATATTCAGAATAGAATAAGGTAAAAATAAATTTAAAATTATGCTATGTTCGTTTTTTATTCTGTCTTTTGAGGATGAACTTCATCACTTTACCTTACTGTTAAGTAATTACAAAAAAAAATTGAAAACCCTAAAACTCATTTTCCAGAAAATAATGTTTGAACATCAACAATGTAAAAACAGACTGAATAATCGTTTTGTAAATTGCTATATATTTTCATATACAGGGCCTTAAACTCATCAATCTCTGTTTAGGTTATATACTGTGGGTTTGTATAATCACTTACAAAAAGTTGTTATCAGCAGTTTTCTCACATATTTCCATTGTTGATCCATGATTCAATCAGGTCCTATAATCCACCTCCAAATTCACTCTGTTTTCTTCTTCACCAATGACTTTGTTCTGTTTTATTTTATTTATTGATTTTCTATTCTTTTAAGTTACTCATATTCAACAAATTTTGAATATTTATAAGATATATGAACTCTTCTATTTCATGCATTTTTGTATTGTTTCTTTTAGGATACGTAGGTACCATACATGTAACTGGAAGGGGGAGGTGCGTAGCTTATACGAAAGAGGCAATGCAGGATGATATTTTTCAGAGAGAAGGGGAACGGGAAGCAAACTACAAGCGTCAGACCTTGGGGAAACTGAAAGACAAAAGCAATGAAAATTGTATGCAAGAAAAGCACGTTGAGGAACGCCTTTGGTCAGTGCACATGCAGATTTAGTGCAAGAAAATCGGGTTTAAATACCCATAGGCCTTTGGCTTAAGTCGAAGAGGCCATAAGGAGTGAACTGAGTTCTACTTCGGTCACTGAAATGAGTACTTGATGACTTACTTCAGTCACACCAGCAAGAGCACGTTAATGATGCTGCCTCTGGAAACTTCAGTTCAGAATCAGGATGGATGGTCATTGATGGCAAGAGGGATGTTCCATAATGATAGTGCCAAAGCACAATTTGGGACAATGGAGAAGGTAGATACCATGGTGCCAAAACAATTCCAAAACTCAGGAAACTATCATGACTCCATGTCTCTTGAGAGTGAAATTGATGCTGCCAATTGTCACTGACCAGGAAACATGTCAATTGAAGAAATAAAAAAAGCACAGGATGAGATTATGCAGATATTGTTGGAAATGATGTTGTCCATATAGAGATAAGCAAGGAAAAATCATAATAGTTTATACATGCCTGCACACGTTTTCAATAAATATTATACATCTATGGGTAAATGGGAGTCTTGAGAGGAGTTAGAAACAGCAGAATTTGAAGCTGCACTTTGACCTTGGAGAGGGTTGCTCACTGCCGACTTCTTTTCCTGCCAGATAAGTTACTCTTTTTGGGGTAATTGCTGTTGGAGAGAGAGCGAAACTGGATTCAGGAGACATGCATTCATTTTCTAGTGTAGCAGAACTTATCGAATGAGTAGAGTTGCTTATAACTTCAGTCAAAAAAATCACTGATTCTGAATAAGTTACCCATTGTGGAGGTGGCCAGAACAAGTTACAGTAGGCAGGGCAATTCTCTAAAGGGCAGGCAGTACCAGTTTCTAAATCAAACACAAAGACAAGTCTAAATTCAGGGTCAGGATCATGTGGAGAGTCGAAGAGGCCTCCGGGATAGAAGATGAGGTTTCCTTTACCCCAATAGAATTCAGAAGCTGGCGCTGAAACTGCTCCATAAAAACCCAGAAATAAAATCCGATCCCTTAAACTTTCCATCTCATCCCACTTGTGATCTTCTTCACTCATCCTAAACACTCTAAAACCAACACCCTTATCTGGATTGGAAAGCATTTCAACAGCCAACAAATTATCATGGGACTTAACCAAGAACTTTCTGCTACGGGGAGAGCCTACATGTGGTAGGAAACTAACGTTTAAAGATTGGTCAATGACTCTAGTTTTGCCATTTAGGTCAATGGCATAGAATTTCTCATTAAATGAAATAATATCCTGAATGTCATACACATGTTCAAGCACAGTCCATTCCTTTTCTCCCGACCTCAGAAAAGCCGGGCATCGGAAAGACGCAAATATTATAAAATCATCACAATTGGTACTTGACTGCTGCAGAACTACTTTTTTTCTGTAGTCGTAGCATAGGGGCTCTAAAGGATGATCAATATACACATTATACAGACCAATATATTGATGACCCAATTCAATGACTTGAAAGTTGGTTAAATCCAATACCTTTGGAAAGTTTCTTGGAAGAGATTCCAGCTTAGAATCTGAAAAAGGATTCAACAGTTGCATTTTGACACCGCGGCTTCCTTCTCTGATTTTGACCAACCAGCAAGCAGGTGCTTTTGTTTCGTCGCCGCGAGACGATCTTAAAAGGTAAAAGGTATATCTGGTGATATGGCTCAGAGACTCCTCAAGTCTACCTCGGGTTCGGCGATATGTAGGTCGAAAAGGGTAAAGTTTTGGTGGAACAGAGGAACGCCACGAACAGCAGACAGATCGGAATCTGACAACATCAAATCGGGCTTCAAGGCGTTCGGCTATTAGAACTAGAAGCTCTTGTGGGAGTTGAGACCAATCTGCCATTTGAGATCACTAGTTTTGCTTTGCATTCAGATCTGCTATGGGCAACAGTAGCTGCCTGCCTGCCAACTTTTCTTATTAAACATATTTAGAATAGAATTAAAAAAAAAAAAGTTCAAGTAAATCGATAAAATAAAAATAAAAATAATTGTTTTTTCGTTTTCTATTCTGCTTTTGAGGAACTTGATCACTTTATCCTACTCTAAAGTAGTTTCAAAATAAAATAAAAAAACCTTTGGACTCAGTTTTCTAGAAAATAATGGGAACATCTACAATGTACCTACAAATTACAGAGTGAAGAATTGTCTCGACTTTTGTCAAATGTTATTCATTTTCACATTGAGGGACGCTTACAATAATCAACTAAGAAGAGATCAATTCTTCGAATTCTTGAGAAATAAATCACAACTGACGTTGAACCAAAAAAAAAAAACAACTGCCACAAAATATGTACAATTAAAAGTTTCCCTGAAAGAAAATGGCAATAAATTCATACTTCATTAAGTTTTACATCAAGGCTTCAGCTTTGAAGCTGGAAAAAGGAAAAACTGCAAAGGAAAGGTATCCGATTTACAACATATTATGCAAGACCCTGGTGATATAGCTCCGAAGTCTGTAGAGCTGGGAATGGAATGCTCTTCCTTTTAGGTTTGAAAGTCAGGTCCACTTTGTTGTCTGCAGATGTAGGCTCACTTGTTCGGGGGTGTTCCCCTAATCTGGAAACTGCATTCATTATCCATCATATGACTCACTGGAATGGCTGTGTTTTATTATTATTATTTGAATACTGAATGGTTGTGCTTGAAGATGAGAAGACGTGGGCTGTTTATGAGGTTTTGCAAGAGCTATATGGACAGCTTCTTGACGAGATAAGATCTAAGGGAAGACCCAAAACTATTTCAGTTATGTCTTATCAGTTTAATACCAGAGACATGAAAAAAAATAACGCCGAATTTCTGGGTTTCAATCAGAGATTCATGAAAGTTACTCGACATTTAATGATACTCTTATCGAACAGTATGCTGCTGTATCTTTTGATGGTTTGTCCTATTGGTTGACAAATCTTGCCGCATTGAATGCATGATTTAATTCTCGAATCTACCATTGCAGAAATGCTTCTTGAGGTACTGACTGCTATCTGTTACTTTTGTGTTCTATTAGTACATAGCAGTTTGCTGTTTATAGTAATCTGATTGAATGCCATTGACAATGCGAGAGAAAAGAACATTGTAAACATATTAGCTGATTTCCAAATGGTAAGGCCGCAAAGATATAGAAATAATGAACTGCCGTATGGTAGAATCTCTGATTCCAACTCCTTTGCTTAACTTGGAAGTGAACAGCATTTTTGTTTAGGCTAAAATTCCTTTCATAATTCAATTGGTTCAATGAATTCATATTGATTCCTGAAATAATCAGTTCAATACTTTTCTTTGAACTGATACCTTGACTGGTTCCAATCCAATCGGTCGGTCCAATTCAAACAACCATCTCAAAATGCATGAGATTGAAGCCTAGAAAATGAGTTTGGAATGTCGTTATCAATTAATACTAGCACTCTCTTTTGGTTTTTATCTTCCTTCCTCTCATAGTTGTTGGCTCAAGTAATTAAGTGGGTTTATTTGTTCAAAGCAGAAGTTGGTTGAACCGAAATTTGGATTCTTTTTAACAGCATTGGACTCCAAGAAACGATAACAGATATGTTGTAGTTGATGATGAAGATGAAAGTGGATTTGCCGACTTTGATCCCATATCAGTTTTCGCTAAGCCATTGGAAGGAGGCAATGCAGTGTGATGATTTTCCAAGAGAAAAGGGAAGCAAAATGAGTCAAACCTTGGGAAAACTGAGACAAATAATGGATGGAGAAGCAATGAAAGCTATAGGCAAGAGAAGCATGTTGAGTATCTCCTTAGGTGCACATGCAGATGTAGGTAGCCTCCATGAGGAGTGAATTGAGTGCTAGTTGGGTCACTGAAATGGACACAGATCACTCACTTAAATAGTTCAAGTACACCAGCAAGAGCATATTGAAGATGCTGGCTCTGAAAACTTCACTAGAGAATGAGGACCGATGACCATTGATGGTCAGGTCGTGCCAAAAAGAATGTTCCCTAACGATAATGTCAATGCGCAATTTAGGAGAATGAAGAAGATAGATGCAATTCAACAACTTAGGAAATAAACATGGTTCCAGTCCATGTCTCCTGAGAGTGAAATTCATGCTGAGAATCGTGCCCTATTAGCAAACATGTCACCTGAAGAAGGAACTAAACAAGCACAGAATGATCTGTCAAACAATGATATAAGCACTACAAATATAGAGAGCAATAATCCCAGTCACAACAAGCTCAAACATTACAAAGAGTGGCCTTGACAATTGCCAGAGAGTTGAGGCTGTTAAGGAATTGAGATTTTCCATGGATGGGACTATTGTTGGAAATGAGTTTGTCCATATAGAGATAAGCAAAGAAAAATCATAACAGTTTGTACATACCAGTACACATTTTCAGTAAATATTAAATGGGTAGTCTTGAGAGTAGGAATTATAAACAGCAAAAGTTGAAGCCGCACTTTGAGCTTGGAGAGGGACGATCCCTGCCAACCTTTTCCTGCGGAAGAAGTTACTCTTTTTGAGGGGATTTGCTGCTGTAGAGAGCTAAATTGGACTCAGAAGACTTGCAGAAGTTATCAAATGAGTTGAGTTGCGTATAATTTCTTAATTTCTTCCATTATTTTTACTTATTGGTTGTTTAATCGAGTCTATCCTCAATAACGTGGGTAAAAGATAAAATTTTGGTGGAACAGGGTAACGCCATCACGAGTAGATGGATCGAAATCTGACATTCGGCTATTAGAAATAGAAGCTCTGGTGGGAGTTGAGACCAATCTGCCATTTGATATCACAAGTTCTGCATTTACACTCAAACGTCTATGCGCAGCAGCTGCAACAATGTTATTTCCTTTGGGTTGGGTGTGGTGGCATATACGACGAAGCCTCTCAAATGACCTTTTGGGTTGGGCCAAGTCCAGTTAGAAAGTTATTTCCTCTGGGTTGAAAACAAGACAATGTTTTTTTCGTTCAAAATTGAAACATCGAAGAGCCGGAGGAGAACCTCCCTTGAACCCTGGAACCTATGGAGAAGAAGCAGGAGCAACGAAGCGGCCATAAAACCAAAAGGAATGAAGGAAAAGTTGCTTCTTTGAAGGTATTTGCTAGCAGTTCAATCGATGGAGACGATGCTTCCAGCTTAGTTGGGAGCATAATCGAAAAGGGAATTGTTTCGAACAATGATATTAGTAAACCCATTCAACCCCCTCGCCTCTCAGTGCTTCCTTTCCCTGTTGCACGCCACCGCTCTCATGGTCCTGTAAGCCACCGCAAATTATACTCTTCTTTTTTCTTCTTCTGCAATGATTTTGTTCTCTATTTTATTTTCTTTATTGGTTTGCTATTCATTTAAGTTACTTAATTCAACAAATTTTGAACATTTATAAGATATATGAACACTTTTTATGTTTTCCTTTCTGTATTGTTTCTTTTGGGATACATAAATTACCATGCCTATGATTGTAAAGGGGAGGTAATTCGTTATTATTGATTACTACAAATTTGGGTACGGTTGTTGCTTGGAAGAGTAAGGCAAAACCATAAGTTTAATACCTAACAAACATGGGTTTGGATTTTGGAATGGGGGCAATCAACTAATACTAGCAGTAATGGTGTTCCTTTTTGGTTTTATCTCCCTATCTGTTATTATTTAATTAACTGGGTTTATTTTTGGTTGAGTTTGATTTGTTCAAAGCAGAAGTTGCTTGAACTGATACTTGGATTTGTTTTCACAGCATTGGACTCCAAGAAGTGATAACAGAAATGTTGTTGAAGAAGATGATGAAGATGAAACTGGATTTGCTAACTTTGATCCTATATCGGTTTTCGCTGAACCTATACGGAGGAAAGAGAAAAAGAATTTGGATCTTAGCCATTGGAAAGAGGCAATGCAGGGTGATGATCTTTCCCAGAGAAAGGGAAGGGAAACAAACCAGTCAGACGTAGGGAAAACTGAAAGACAAATGATGGATGGAAAAGCCATGAAAGATCTAGGCAATAAAAGCATGTTGAGTAACTCCTTTGGTGCACATGCAGATGTAGCCTCCATGGATGTAGAATCACATCTAAATGCCCATAGGCCTTTAGCTAAAGCTGAAGAAGCCATGAGGAGTGAATTGACTGCTAGTTCAGTCACTGGAATGGACCTAGATGACTCACTTCAGTTACAAAAAGAAGAGCATGTTAAAGATCATGATTCTGAAATTTTCAGTAAAGAATCAGGAACGATGGTTGTTGATGGCCAGGTCATGGTGAAAAGAATGTGTCATAATGATAGTGCCAATGTGGAATTCAGGAGAATGGAGAAGATAGATACCATGGCTCCAGAGCAATTCCACAACTTAGGAAATGGACGCGGGTCCATGTCTCTTGAGAGCGAAATTGATGCTGAGAATCGTGCCCGATTAGGGAACATGTCACCTGAAGAAATAAAAGAAGCACAGGCTGAGATTTTGCTGAAGATGGATCCTGCTTTGCTAAACTTACTGAAAAAACGAGGCCAAGAGAAATTAAAGAAGCAAATTGACACACACTCAAATCAGGCTGCTGAGAGTCAACTTGGAATTAGATGTGAAAATCAGTCAAACAATGCTATGAAAGCTCCAAATATAGATAGCAATAATCCCACGGTCACAACAAGCTCAAACATTACAAAGAGTGGCCTTGACAATGGTGTAAAGCAGAACGTAGATTCCGCAAGTGGCAGTTTGTGGGATGCTTGGAGCCAGAGAGTTGAGGCTGTTAGGGAATTAAGGTTTTCCTTGGATGGGACTGTTGTTGAAAATGATTTTGTTCAGATACCAGAGATACGTAAGGCAAAATCATAACCATCCTTCTGTTCTTTTTTTTTTTTTTGGTACATTTTTACTTAGTTGCTTTTATACATACCTGCTCGCATTTTTTGCTAAATATTATGTATCAATAGGTAAATGGTAGACATTAGATCTTGTTGTCACTTTCTTGATAAACTCACTAAAACTATATTTGGTGGCATTTATTTGTTTGTCTAGAGAACAGTTTATAAATAAACTCTAGCCATACAAGGAACGGCAGATGACTGAATAAATATTGTTTTGCCTTTTCCTTCTATTACTGTATTGCAGGAGGTGATATTGTTGCTGAACGTGACTTCTTACGAACAGAGGGAGATCCTGGTGCTTCAGGTTATACAATTAAAGAAGCAGTTGTACTCACAAGAAGCATGGTCAGTTTATATTTTATTTATTATTTTATTGGATGACATGTAGATCTTTAATGCAAATGCAGCTGCATGTTGTCATGATATAGCTAGATTGTGCATGTCAATCTTAAATATTGTTGCAGTTTATCTTTGATATGACTATACAGATCTCCTGTTTTTACTGATATTGTTGACTTTAGATTCCAGGTCAACGGGCCCTTGCATTGCATCTCCTTGCATCTGTGCTTGATAAGGCATTACGTAATATTTATCTCAATCCAATTGGCTCTACTCCGGCTGATAAGGACAATGTTGACAGCACTGTTGACTGGGAAGCTGTTTGGGCTTTTGCACTGGGCCCAGAACCTGAGCTAATCTTATCATTAAGGTTAAATGAATTTTTATCCCAAAAAACCGAATAATGTTAAGTCAAACTGTTCTTTTTCCTGTTAAAATTTAGATGTTGATTCATAAAATGATTTTGATTCTGTATTCTTTACCCTTGAATTTGAATATTTTGAAATCTGTAGGATGTCGCTTGATGATAACCACAATTCTGTAGTTTTAGCAACAGCCAAAGTTATTCAGTGCGTATTGAGCTGTGATATAAATCAGAGTTTCTTTGATCTTTTGGAGGTAGATTTCTATCTTTTATATGCCTTGTATGTCCATATGTAATGTTTAGTTTAACCAATGTTCTATATTGCAGAAAACAGCAATTGACATGAGGGGTACTTATACTGCTCCTATATTTCGGTCTAAACCAGAGATTGATGTTGGTTTCCTTCATGGTGGATTTTGGAAATACAGTGCTAAACCTTCAAATGTTCTTCTTTATGGAGATAATATTGTGGAAGATGAAACTGAAGGGAAGCATACAATTCAGGATGACATTGTTGTTGCTGGACAAGATTTTGCTGCTGGTTTGGTTAGGATGGGAATCCTTCCGAGGATTCGATATCTTTTGGAGGTGAGCAGAATAAATCGATTATGTTTACTTAAGTTCTTGATATACCTGCCATAAGGTTTACGCTTATGTTTTATTCAAATTTAATAAACTTGTTATCTAGTTTAAACAATTGACTTTTTTGTGGGTCGTGTGAAGAGAAATTAGTACTGATTTAGAATTTGTGCTAGCATCTTCTTTTTTCTACTGCAGATTTTCGTGTTTACCTTTTTCCTTTCTTCGTACTTGCATGACCCTGGAAACTAATATGTAGCACAATAATATCTATGCTAATTTGGTGGGTCTATATTTTAGTTGTTCCAACTCCTAAGAGGAGAGCAGTCATAGTGTCTCTCCTGGAAGTTCAATGCTTACTTTGTGGAATATTTCTGATATATACGTTAGTAACGTTGCTCATGTTTTCAGATAGAACCAACTGCACCTTTGGAAGAATGCTTGATTTCAGTACTAGTTGCAATAGCAAGACATTCCCCAATGGGTGTGAATGCTATAATGAAGTGCCAAAGATTAGTTCAAACTGTTGTTCACCGATTTACTGCAAATAGCAATATGGATGTTTATCCATCTAAGATCAAATCTGTTTGCCTTTTGAAGGTAAGCTTTTATTCATTTGTTTTTGGAATAGTGAGGGCTATGAGGCTTCCTGACTCACTTCTATGTTAGTAAAAAGAATGAAAAAATGTATTATGTTTCTAGTTATTTATTAAATGGTCTATTTTCTTACCATTTAGCCTAAAGAAGTTATATTGCTTTTTTTTTTTTTGTTATAAAGGTGCTAGCACAATCTGACAGGAAGAACTGTGCAGAGTTCGTAGAGAATGGGATTTTCCAGGCTATGACATGGCAATTATATAAAAATGCTTACTCTTTGGAGCAATGGTTGAAATTGGGAAGAGAAAATTGTAAACTTTCATCTGTGTTAATGGTTGAACAACTACGTTTTTGGAAGGTCTGCATTCAGTATGGGTATTGTGTGTCATACTTCTCCAACATTCTTCCTGCCTTGTACTTGTGGTTGAATCCGCCTACAATTAGAAAACTGGTTGAGAACAATGTTTTAGGTGAATTTGCTTCCATCTCTATGGAGGCATACCTTATTCTAGAATCCTTGGCCAGAACACTTCCAAATTTTTATTCACACAAAATTCTAAGTGATGGAATAGCTGAAAGAGCTGATGACAATGTGGAGACCTGGTCTTGGAGCCATGCCGGACCAATGGTTGATTTAGCTCTGAAGTGGATTTCATTTAAGTCTAGATTAATTGATTCTCAGGATGAAATAATTGGAATCTCTATTTTCCATGATAAATCTTCCTCTCCTTTATTGTGGGTATACTCAGCTGTTATGCACATGCTTTCCAGAGTGCTTGAAAAAGTGATCCCTGAGGATGCCATGGGCCTGCAAGATGATGGTTATGTGCCATGGTTGCCAGATTTTGTTCCTAAGGTTGGACTTGAAATTATTAGAAATGGTTTTTTGAGCTTTACACGTGTGAATACTGCAGAATATGGAACTAATCTGGCTGCAGGTAGTTCTTTTATCGAGCAACTCTGTTCTTTAAGGAAGCAAAGTGTATTCGAAACATCATTTGCTTCTCTATGTTGCCTTCATGGCTTCTTCCAGGTTTTTATATACATTAACAATTTGATCCAGTTGGCTAAGACTGTGGTCTGTAATCCTTCTCAAGCATGCAGTTTATCACAAGAAGAGAACATACTTGCAAAGGGGATACTGGTGGAATCTTTGTTTGAATTGAGATGTGTGTTTGATATTTTCTCAAAGTTAGTTGCTTCAGAGTGGCAAATTGTGCAGTCAATTGAGATTTTTGGTAGAGGAGGCCCTGCTCCTGGTGTGGGGCTTGGATGGGGAGCCTCTGGTGGAGGATTTTGGTCAAAATCTGTTTTATTGGCACAAACAGATGCATGGTTGCTCAGTCAATTGCTTGACATCTTCCAGACTGTCTCTATAGAAGTATTATCCTTAGATGATGAGAGGACCTTTACCAGAGAAATAATCCTTTCAGCTTTAGGATTATGTTTAATTTCTGGACCAAGAGACAAGGTTATTGTGGAGAAAGCGTTGGATGTTATGCTTCAAGTACCTGTGCTAAAGTACCTTGACCTTTGCATTCAGCATTTTATCCAGGGTAATGGGAGGATAAAATTATATGGGTGGGAATATAAAGAAGATGACTATATGCTCTTCAGTGAGATATTAGCTTCTCACTTTAGAAATAGATGGTTGTCTAATAAGAAAAAATTGAAAGCCTCAAGTGTCGATAGAACATCAAGGAGTAACGCTTTTCTAGAAACCATACCAGAAGACCTGGACACATCAATGATGAGTCGAGATCAAAACTGCACTTCATTGATGATGGAATGGGCCCACCAGAGACTGCCTTTTCCAATGCACTGGTTTCTTAGTCCAATATCAACCTTATGCGATAGCAAACATGCTGGGCTGGGAAGGGTCTCTGATATACAAAATATTGTGCAGGACCCTGGTGATATAGTTGAACTTTCTAAAGCTGGAATGTTTTTCCTTTTAGGTTTGGAAGCCTTGTCCACTTTCTTATCTGCAGATGTTGTTTCACCCATTTGGAGTGTTCCAGTAATCTGGAAACTACATTCATTATCCATCATATTACTCATTGGAATGGCTGTGCTTGAAGATGAGAAGACTAGGGATGTTTATGAGTCTTTGCAAGAGCTATATGGACAGCTTCTTGACGAGATAAGGTCTAAGGGAAGAAGTCAAACTATTTCAAATATGTCTACCAGTTTAACACCAGAGACAGAAAATAAAATTAATGTGGAATTTCTGAGGTTTCAATCAGAGATTCATGAAAGTTACTCAACATTTATTGATACTCTTGTTGAGCAGTATGCTGCTGTATCTTTTGGTGATTTGACCTATGGTCGACAAGTTGCAATATATTTACACCGTTGTGTCGAAGCTCCTGTTCGACTTGCTGCCTGGAATGCATTATCTAATTCTCATGTCCTTGAACTTCTTCCACCATTGCAGAAATGCCTGGGTGAGGCTGAAGGATACCTTGAACCTGTTGAGGTACTGACTGCTATCTGCTCCTTTTGTGTTCTATTCAAATGCATGGCAGCTTGCTATGTATGGTAAATGTAATTGAATGTGCTTGACATTTGATTTCTGATATTGTCTTAACGAAACCCCCAATTTGACTTCAATGTGTCAGAACTCAGAAGAGAACGCTAAATATCTTAGCTTATTTCAAAATCATAAATAAGGTGGAGAGATAGAAATAATGAACTGGCATAAAGTAAAATCTTTGACTCAAACACCCGTGGTTAACTTGGAAGTGAACAACATTTTTTGTTTTTGATGTTAAAATTTGACAGAGAACAAGACTTCTGGTTTCTATTCCTAGAGGACTGTTGATTTATTCCTATAGAGAGAGATATTCTCTGCAATTTCTTGAATATAGTTGCATATTGCTGTTTCTATCTGATTTAGCATCTGGGGATTACTTGCAAATCACCTATTATGAGAATGTCTGATTTTTTTTTTTTTTTTTTACAGGAGAATGAAGCGATTTTGGAAGCTTATGTGAAGTCATGGGTGTCTGGTGCCCTTGACAAAGCTGCAACTCGAGGATCAGTCGCATTCACATTAGTTCTGCATCACCTTTCATCTTTTGTTTTCAGCTCTCATAAAAGTGACAAGCCATTGCTACGGAATAAGCTTGTGAAGTCTCTACTGCGAGACAATGCCAGGAAGAAGCAGCACGAGGTATGCAGCTTTTCTTGTAAAGTTCTAAAAGCCTTTGCACTGCCTAAACAAGAGTCATTTGGAATATGAAAAAACATGACAAGCATATTGTGGTGGCATTTATGCTATAACTCACTAAACAGGATCCAAAACCATAGTAAAAATAGTACATTCTGTATACAGAGGTTTTTGTAAGGAAACCTCCATTGTTTAGTGAGTCAGTATATTGTAGCATGGAGTATTATTTTAATGACCTAGAAGGATATCCGCATCGTTTCATTCTGGAATATATAGTGTATACTGAGTTTAATTATTCATGTGTTCAATCTTTTGGAATATGATTACAGGGAATGATGCTGCAGTTCATCGAATATATGAAGCCATCGAGTGTTACAAAGGCCGAAAAAGAGGAAGGTTTGACAATGGAGAGTAGCAATGTAGAGGGAAGGTTGGAAAGACTGAAGGAAGCTTGCGAGGGAAATCCCTCTCTTCTCACACTTGTTGACAAACTTAAGTCTTCTTGTCTGAAACAATAGTTTGTCTTGTGACCTACGCAATTTGTATATTGGAACGCAACACAGTTAAACATAAACCTTCTTTAAGAAAAAACGAAATATTTATTTCAGTCACATAAGAAGTGTGTATACGAGTATAGTTCATTCTTGGATTGATGATTTGACAAAGGAAATTCATTACTAATTAAAAATAATAATTTATTGGTCTTTTTCTTTTGTCGGAAAAATCACTTAATCAGTTCTCTTTGAAACTAAGAGTTGTTTTTGTTTTCGTTAAAAAAAGAAAATCCACTGTTTTCATAAAGATATAATTGATTGAGAGGATCCAAAATACGGATCAATTAATTTGTGAATTGGTATAAATTGATTAAATAGTCTTTTTTTTTATTTTAATGTTTTAAATTTTTTATGAGTTTTTTCATAATTTATTTAATTGGATTGAACATATTGATTGGATTGATCATATTGAAAATTGAAGATTCGATTGGTTTAATTATCTATTTGGTTTTGGAAATGTTGAAGAAAAGAATTGTTTTAATTTATTTAAAACTCAAAAAACAAATATTCAAATAATAAATATATTTGGTAAGTAGGGATTAGGGATGAGCATTGTAACACTCCAAACTCGCCTGGACGTTATGGCTGAATCTTAAGAGATTACATATGTTCGTTTTAAAACCAGAAATTAAAATCGAAAATGTAACATGAAACAAAACTTGATGTTAAATATGA
This sequence comes from Gossypium arboreum, assembly GCF_025698485.1. NCBI lineage: Eukaryota > Viridiplantae > Streptophyta > Magnoliopsida > Malvales > Malvaceae > Gossypium > Gossypium arboreum. The sequence continues at coordinate 103,610,569 of NC_069071.1, read as the reverse complement.
TTACTATTTCAGTCAAATTTGAGAAATAATCATTTAGTTAAATTCTGTTTATTTGTTTCAATCAAAATCTGATTAGTCTAAGATTATTTTATTATTATTTGACCTATGAATTTAGGCTCTCTTACAACCTTAGAAAACATACCCATTAGAGATTAAAACTCATAACACATTTAAAGAATTTTGTGTTTACGTTTCGAGAGTTTTTTATTTTTGGGTTTTGTGGTTTAGTTTTTCTCTCTATCTTTTGTACTCTTTGTTCTTTTGCCATTATAGTAAAATTATCTTTATCCGTAGTCTTTTATCCTCTTTGGAGGGGTTTTTTCATGTTAAATTTATGTGTTCAATTTCTCAATTTCTTCCGCTATTTTTACTTGTTTGTTGCTTAATCGGGTTGATCCCCAACAAGTAGTATCAGAACTAGTTCAATTTTCGTAGATCAGCCCGTTTAGAGATGATAGCAATAAGGTTTGAAATTGAGAAGTTCGATGGTGCCACAAATTTCAATCTATGGCAAGTTCGGATGATGGTAATTCTAGTTCAAACCGGTCTGAAAAACGTTGTTATCAGGAAAAAGCCTGAGAATCTAAATCAAACAGAATGAGAAGAGCTTGATGAAAAGGCTTTGTCTGCAATCCAATTGTGCCTTACGAATATAGTATTGCAGGAGTTATTGATGGAGAAGGCCTTGTTTGCTGTAATACCCTAAAAATTACTACAGTAAGAAAGTAATATATTATTCTTGATATAGTAAAATAAGGGAATAAAGTGACAAAAAAGAAATTTTGAGTTATGTCAACATTGAGAATTATACTATGATATATTAAATTAAGAAATGACTAAATCGCAAAAGTGAGAAAAGTTTTATAACTCAAGAGTAAATACTCAAAATTTGAGGGTTGAAGTGTAAATATAAAAAGTTAAAGGACCAATAGTGTAAATATTTTAAGGGAGGAATGATCTAGAATCTAAGGAAAATGGAGGAATTAGGACCAAATTGAATAGGAGAAGAATTATGAGGGACTAAATCGCAATTTCACCAAATTAAGTAATGACTCAAGGATAAAATTTTAAAATATCATAAAGGGCAAAATGGTCAATTAGAAGGAAAGAGAAATCTAGAAAGCAATGATGATGTTGATGATACTTTATAATTATTTGATTAGATAAATATTATTTATTAATATTTTAATGATATATTTTATTATTATTTATTTAGTATATAAGGAAGGAAAGATGAAGAGAATTCTTCATCTTTCCCATGCACTAACGTGAGAGGAAGAGAGAAAGAAAGGAAGTTTTGCTTTCTTTACAATTTGGTCTTTCCACAAAAAAAATTTACCATTTTCACCTAGAAATCCAAAGAATTTCCACGATTACCAAGAGAGAAAAATAATAAGAAGACTATGGGGAGTTAGAATATCAAGTTAGATTCAAGAATTAGAAGGTGGAGGAGAGAGAAAATTAGGTTAAAGATTGAAATCAATGGAACAAGTTAAGAACATCAAGATTTCAATGTGTTTTTAAGTTTGATATTATTGAAAAAGCATGAAAACGATGTTAAGTTAGAGTTTTATTATGTAGGTTCTATGTTCTAGATATGTTAGTGAAGTGAAATAAGAGGAAGTGAATGGAAATATTGTAGAGAAAGGAAATAAGAGTGTTATAAACTTGGTAATCAACATTTTGTACTAAAACAGTTTGGACAGCAGCAGTAGTAAAAATCACCAAAAATTATAGAAATAGAATTAAAAGATGAATAAAATATAAAATTAAAGCTTATTGAGTATAGTTTCTTATAGAAGAAACGGTGTAAGTAATGGAATTGTAAATCATGAGATATAATAAATTTTGTGAGATAAAGTCAGAATGATTTCGGGTTCCCCTGTTCTGATTTTTGAAAATCATAAAAAACTGGATAAAAATAATTATGGACTTAATTTATATGTTTAAAATCTTGAACGAGTCTATTTTCAAGAGAAACAAACAGGAACATCATACAAATCCCGTACGAAGAGATAATTAATTTTTAGTGAAGAAGGTTTGAAACTATCAGACAGCAGAATAAGGGTGACTTTAATGAATAAACTATACTTATTGGATAAACCAAGAATTTTGAAAATTTTATGGTAAGAATATATGTGAGTCTAGTTTCAATAAAAATTAGCAGATCCTAATTTTGAATTCTGTAGCTCAAGATATAAATAATTTAGTGACTATGACTCAAGTGGACAGCTTGATGTGAACATATAAGTAAATAATAGAGTTATGTATAAATTAAGGATGTGGAATGGAGAGGAGGAGGAAAATATATGAATATTCAGCTAGTACGGGTTTACTTTAAAAATGGCTAATTTGCATGTTTTAGGTTCAGGGACTAAATTGAATAAGAGTAAAACTTTAGGGGCAATTCTGTAAAAATGTCAAAAATGACCAAATTGAAGAAAATGATTTTTTTTAGTGTTTAAATTAATAAATTGAATGAAATTATTAGTCTAGATCAAGATCGGGTGAAAAATTGGGAAAAATAAAAATTACTAAAATGCCTCTGAATCTTGATATTTCTGTAATTTAGCCTGGTAAGTTCATATGGTTGAATTTTTATAATTGTTTGCTAAATAAAAAATGACTACATGTATTATTGTCTATATATATATTTTTTTATTGAATCATGAATATTGTAATGATATGAAAATCGAAGCACAAGTTCAAATTTAGCAGAACGCAGGATTGAGTACGATTTTTCAATGAATAGTGACGAATTGAAAGATAAAACCATGATTATATCATGGCAAAGTGCAAGTGTTCAAGTGTAAAACCATAGTTAAGCTATGGCAAAGTGATAAAGTGTGCCAAATATGACAAAGTGATAAAGTGTGTCAAACATGACAAAGTGTTCAGTGATCAGTGATGAATTGACGGATAAGACCATGGTTGATACAAGACAAAGTGTGAAACGTAGGTATGGAATTTCCATACCGAGCTGTGAAACGTAGGTATGGTAATTCCATACCGAGCTGTGAAACATAGGTATGGTATTTCCATACCGAGCTGTGAAACGTAGGTATGACGTCGTCCATACTGAGCTATGATACGTAGGTATGGCATCACCTATATTGAGTTATGAAATATAGGTATGGTATTTTCCATACTGAGCATGAAACGTAGGTATGGTGTTTTCCATACCGAGTTGTAAAATGTAGTATGGTATTTCAATGAGGAAAACTATACTGAGTTGTGAATCTTGGCACTGAGCAAACGACGGATTCAAATCCGCAAAACTTTCTCTAATTTGACAAATATTGGTAAGTGACATATGAAAGTAGTATTTGAAGATTTATGGTTATTATCGATATTGATCTAAAATAAGTGTACCATTGATATTTAAATGATTCAACGAGTAAAGTTCTGATATGAGATAACATGAGTTTGAAATGAATTATTCTTGGTATACACCGAAATATATGGAAATAATGGTACATAAAATATTGATATAATGAAATGAATGATATATGTTTATAAAGAAACAATAAAAGAATGATACGTATCATGACATGTAAAATGTGGTTATCTTTAATATGTTGTTATAAGGAAATTATGTATGTTGAGATGAGCAATAAACTTAAGTGTGATATGATGAGAAAATAAGTTTATCTATGTTGAGTTTATACGAATATGTTCAAGTATGTTAACAAGTGTTGCTGTTGATGCTTAGACAAGTGCCAAGCTATTGGTTAAATAGTAATATGTTTATTTATATGATGTGTTGAAAGGGTAAGTGCTCAAATGAAAATATACTTGTGCCCATGAGAGAGTGACAAGTTTTAAGTTACGCAATATCTTATGAAATGGCTTATCATGTGATTAATTGAAAAAGGTTATGTTCAACTGCACTAGCTTGTGGTTATGATGGTATAGTATGCTTATGACTGATGTGTTATATATAAGGAATGAGTGTGGAAAGTAAGGAAATGTATATGAAAATAAAGAAACTCGGGAGAGTTAAAATGATTTAAAATCTTACTAAGCTAGAGATAATATGTATAAGTATGCTGTGGATTTATTCACCTTGTGAATTGATGAATATAGCTTCATGAATATTGTCTGAATCACACGGTCTGGCCACACAGCCGTGTGACCCCTGCAGTGTTGAAAAATTTTAAATATTTTCGAAAAATTTTCTGAGTTATCGGTTAAGTCCCGATATATACATTTTGGGCCTCAATGGCTCACATAAGGGACAATATGATTAAATTTGATTGATTTCAGGTATGAATGTTATGTGAAGTGAAGTTTCTATTAAATAATCTGTAAATTTTGGTAATGCTTCGAAATCTTGTTTCGGCGACGGATACGGGTTAAGGGTGTTACATTTGCAATCTAGTTGTGCCTCACAAATACAATATTGCAGGAGGTATTGATGGAGAAAACCTCATGTGCCTTGTGGAAAAGGTTAGAAACTCTTTATGCAGCTAAGTCTCTGGCTAACCAATTAGTATTGAAACAACGTCTATTTATGTTTCACATGAACGAATGTGAACTTCTTAGAGATCACATTAGACAATTCATTACTCTTTTAAATGATTTAAAGAACGTTGAGGTTCAGATTGACGATGAAGATCAGACTACGCTATTATTGTGTTCTTTACCCACTTCATACAAGTCTTCAGGAAGGCCTTGATTTATGGTAGAGACAAACTCTTGTTCGAAGATGTGAATGGTAATTTGTTGAGTAGAGACAAACTCGATAATGAGTTTGGTTCAGATAGAAAAGAAGATAGGCAAGTTTCCATTTTGGTAGCATCAAAGAAATAAGACAAAATGTGTCGTTATTGTAAAAAGTTAGGTCACGTCAAAGCAAATTGTTATAAACTACGAAATAAAAGAGCTACTGAGAGTAACGAGGAAGATGTAGCTAGTGCTAATTTGGTCGATGAAAGCGGTGATAATTTCTTGTTAGTGTCAACGAGCGATAACTCCAAGCTTACGCCTGAGTGGATTCTAGATTCGGGATGTTCTTTCCACATGTGTCCCAATAGAGAATGGTTCTTCACATACAATTCGGTTGAAGGTAGAGTTGTGCGCATGGGAAACGATTCATCCAGTAAGGTAATTGGTATTGGTACTGTTAAAATTAGGATACACGATGGGACGATTAGGATAATCTCAGATGTCAAGTATGTACTTGATTTACGAAAGAATCTCATCACCTTGAGTATTTTAGAGTTGAAAGGATGCAGAATCAACATCAAGTCGAGCGATATTAAAGTATCTCGTGGAGCTCTTGTTTTGTTAAAAGGTAAAAGAACTGATAGTCTTTATATTCTGGAAGGTTCTACAGTGATTGGTGAAATCAGACGTTCCTTGTCCGTTACGGAGTCGAAGTCAACTCGTTTGGAGTAGAGACAACTTGGTCATAGAAGGTAAAAAGGTATGACCATTTTGTTGAAAAGAGGTTCTCTTTTAGATGCAGGTTTTGAAAAGTTAGGGTACTGTGTTCGTGAAATCAGACTCGGGTTAATTTTGATTTGGAAGTGTACAAGTCGAAGGCTAGAAGTCTTTCAATTTCTAAGTATAGATTCGACTTAGTTAATTCCCTGCATAGTTCAATATAGGCCTGTGGCGGGCTTTGGCAAAGATAACATTGTGGAAATATGAGTCAAGGTGGGGTTGGTAAGTATGACTCCTATTTCAGTCAAATTTGAAAAATAATCTTTTAGTTAAACTCTGTTTATTGGTTTCAATCAAAATCTGATTAGTCTAGATTATTTTATTATTATTTGACCTATGAATTTAGACTCTTTTACAACTTTAGAAAACACACCCATTAGAGATTAGAACTCATAACACATTTAGAGAATTTTGTGTTTATGTTTTGAGTGTTCTTTATTTTCGGGGTTCAATTTTTATCTCCATCTTTTGTACTCTTCGTTGTTTTGCCATTATAGCAAAATTATCTTTTCCCATGATTTTTTATCCTCTTTGGAGGGGGTTTTTCCATGTTAAATTTGTGTGTTCAATTTCTTAATTTCTTCCGCTATTTTTACTTGTTTGTTGCTTAATTGAGTTGATCCCCAACACTTGATAATGTTATTTTCCAGTTTTTAGGGAAAAATGATTTTTAAGTTAGTTCATTTTAAATTGCAGAAAAACATTTAAGATCATTTAGTTTTGCAGCGGAATTCTTTAAGTTAAACCGAGTTTTGAAAATCATGGTTTAATTTGAAATTCTACGAATTGCAGATTGAACTAAAATAGTTTAAATAAGATAAAAAGGTTCAAAAACGTTAAATAAAATCGAAAACAACTAACAGTTTCCAAAAAGTCCAAAATAGTCCAATTAGAAATAAAACTTTAACTTAACCAAATTGTAAAACAAAAATTCTAACTCGAGCTCCCGCTATGCCAACTCGTCCTAAGTTTGTTGGTTACCTGAGAGGAAAACAATAAAGAGTGAGCTTATGGCTTAGTGTGTAACACATCCCAAATAACATATTAGATACACATAAATTAACATATACGTTTTCGATGCAATTTAGATACAGGTTCAAATATAAGCTCAGATACAGAATCATATGCAATATCAAATACAGAATTAGATCCTACCTTTATCCGCTACATATCATCTTCGTCTCTCCTTACACACCAGTTAGGGTATCAAATACCCATCCAACCCCATGCTCCAATAAGTGAGCGTATGTTATTTTTCAAAAATAGTACAATAAAGTTGCCAAATAATGATACACAGTAAACTGTCAAATACAAATATATATGGTCAAGCCACCAGACTAAATATATGTGGTTTAAACCGCCAGATAAGTCAGGTTATTAAACTACCAACATTTCTTCCGTCAAATCACATTCCCACTCCCAATGCTCATGCAGATACTAACAAATAACAAATGCACATATGTCATGCATGTTTTTCACATAAGACATGTTATCAAGATTATCAGAATATAGATCATATATATATTTCACATACCATATCCACATTACATATAGTAGCATACTATAAAAAATCTTGTTTTCAAGTCCTATTTATACAATATGGACCCTACAGAGTGGCTAGATAAAAATCACACAACAATATGGGCCTAAGCAAAATTTTCCAGAAAATGGGCCCACATGCTGGTGTGACCCACATGGCCCAACTGGCCTAGCTTGTATGGTCCACACGGTCCAACACACATCCGTGTGGCTCACATGATTTGGCATGCGGCTAGGCACATGGCCGTGCGGCGTCGAGAGTCCACTTTTTTGCATCACGCCGTTTGTTATTTTTCAAGTTTTTTGTTACATATCTAGTCGTTTTTCGATGCAAATCCAATCACAGGAATTCCAAAACCTAAAACCAACATTTAAACAACCAATGCTAGTAACGAAACACTAATTACAAGTAACTAATTTAGCCACAACTGCTAACATTAAGCCTTAACAAAACATAAATTAACCTTTCGGCGTTCAATCACTTACCTGGATAGAAACAGCGGTCCTCCAAAACTCCTAATTCGCCAGAAGTAAGTCGTGCGATTCACCAACCTCACCTAACCGATTCCCACACAAAAGAGAGTGTTACAAATGTAATCAAAACTAACCAAAGATTTCTCGAACAACTTACTCATGAACAACCCTCTAACGAGCAAAATTAAATGAAACAAAACACCAAACTTACATGACACTTACTGAAATTCTGAAACTTCAAAACACACTAATGAATTAAATCAGGCAATAGAAACGACAAATGGAAAGGAATAAAAGAAAGGAAAATTGGAAAAAGAAAGAGGAAGAAAAAAAAATGGGGGAAGCTTGAGGGAGTAGAAAAGTGACAGTAGTTTTTGGGAATGAAGGGAGAAATGTGAGAGGGAGTGGGGGAGATTTTGGGAAAATTTTTAGTAATTTTCAAAAAAAAAAAATTAAAACTATCCACTTCCTTACAAAGCTGGTACCCTATCCTTATCAAATTTCCTTAGAATTCAAATTCCACTCAAACACTACCACATGGATAGCACAAGCAGGAAACTAGTAAAAATATTCCCGCTTGCACATGTAAGGATTCAAACACAAGACCAAATGGTAAACAAATACCTTACCATTGAACTAGCGAGCTCATTTTGTCATGAATTGAGTGGAAATAATATATGACTCTAATATCCAAAGTCAGAGTTTAGGCAAAAATTAACAAAATTTAAGAGAAAGGATTCGAACCCAGAACCTCACACACAAAAACACAATATTTAACCACTAAACCAAATTAATCACTTCACACATTCCAACAATTCAAAAACTAAAATTTTTGGGATGTTACAAGCATTTTGGTTTTTTCGATTAGTTGGGTCAATTTTCAAAATTTTAACTTATTTGATCAAGAACTTTGATACTAATTGAATTAATTAATTGATTTAAATATAATTAACTTAATCAAATCGAGTAAATGTCAGTTGATTCGAGTAATTTTTTTTGAAACAAGTCGATTTGGTTTTATTAAAAGGAAAATGAACTGAATACAAATCCAAAAGCATAGATAGAAGCTGAAAAACAAACACGTGCCTAAAAATCCTACTCTAGTTGAGCAAACTAAAACTGAAATGAAAAAACAAAAACCATAACAGAGCAAAATCCCCAAACAAAAAGCAAAAACAAAACATAATCGAAACCCTAAAATAAAAAGTGAAAAATAGTCTATTATCGCCATTCTTCACTACCAAAATGACCAAAACCTCCACGCTAAACTCACCAAAGAACAATGGAATAGGAAAGGACATTGAGGGAACCCTTTTTCCCATAGCATGAAAACTTTAATCCCAAATAGACCCGTATCAATATGACTTCACGGCAGATCTATCCACCTCCAATCCTTCGCTACAATCTCACGAACCTCTGGAGGAACTTACTCTATTCAGAACCGGTCACTCACACTTTGTCGACCAATCATCGTCGTTGTATGTGCAGCCATATTACAACTTCTAGGAGTGAATTTAAAACAACATGGCTCAAAACTTCTCACAGAGCTTTCGTATCCTAGGTAATTGGTCGGATAACTGAATAGTCTTTTGCGTTTTTCTGTAACTTCAGTATTACAATCCTCGAATCACTCTCTAAGATGATTCACTGGAAACACATTTCTCAGGAAAATTGGAGCCCATGTAGAACCGCTATCGCCTCTACCATGAAAATCGTATTGACTTAGGTATGAAACTGATAACCCGTGCCCAATATTTTCCCCAATTCATCTCTAACAATAATCCCTGAAATCACCTTTTGTGTTGGTCTCGAATATTCCGTATCGACATTTACCTTAACCCACAGTGATTGTGGAGGAGTCCAATGAGCTGCAGCAATTTGATGAGGGTGCCCCAAAACTGAACTCAACATTTGATATTCTTTACCATAACCTTGAACAAAGGTAACGACATCATTAATACTTTGCGAAATTCCTTTATGGATGAATTTATTTCAAGCATACTGCCATGCCCAAATTGTAATAGCAGCAAGTTCTTTTTTGTCATTATTTGAATGCTCAAAAATCCGACATAACCAATCCACTAAACTCGCCTCGACCACCACTGTAGGCCACCAGAATCCCAATCTTAGCCAAACTTGCTTCGCGAAGAGGCAGTTTCAACGAGCACGTATGGTCGATTCATCATAATATTGACATCATGGGCACAATTGCCCAACTGCTATTCTTTTTCAATATAAATTTCTCAGCGTTGGTACATAATTTTAAACAAATCTCCAGATTAAAATTTTGATGTTTGACGCACATTTCAAACACCACAATTTCTTATAGATAATACGTTCATTCATACTTACAATGCAAGGCTACAATAATGCTCTATAGCCACTACACATTGAGTATTCCCCGGTATGTTCCCCGTACCAAATTTGCTTATCCATTTGATTGGTTTGTTGTAAAGGTATACTAAAAATTGCATTTGCCTCATCATAAAAAAAGATTGATCTAATTAATCAACTATTCCAATAGTTTGATTCTTGCACAAATAAATCGCTAACCCAATCAACTCCTAGGACCTGTTTCGTAACTACCTTTACCATTTCCTTACCATGTAGCCGATAATCTTCCCATATAGACACCATTAATCCCATCCCAATCCTCTATTTTAGCCTTGACTTCAGTAAACCTTTTGCACTCCAAATGCTTCTCCAAGTCATAGAAGGATTTGAGCCTAGATTCGACTTTAAAAAACCAGTATTTGCTTAATATTTCGCCCGAATAAATCTTGTCAATAAAGAGCCAGGATTCTCCAACAACCTCCATCCTTGCTTTGCCAATAAAGCAATGTTAAAATTTTCCAAATCCCTAAAACCCATACCACCATCATCTTTTAGATAATAGAGCTTCTCCCAAGAACACCAGTGCATCCCTTTTGTTCCTCCCAATTTCTACGACCAAAACTGAGCCATCAGTGCTTCAAGTTCCCTACAAAATGAACTGGGTAATAGAAAACACAACATGACAAACATCAGAATTTCGTGTAACACCGACTTGATAAGAACTTCGCAACTGACTATTGACAAGACTTTTGAGCTTCAACTATTTAATCGATTCATACACTTCTACTTCAAACTTTGAAAAGCTTCCATTTTATTCCTACCAACAACCGATGGTAAACCCAGATACTGCTCAGGGTTATTAATAGAGTGAACCTCTAAAGCTTGACAAACCTCCACTCTTTTCTCCTGAGAAATGTTCACACTAAAAAGTGTTCCAGATTTATCAAAATTAACCACTTGCCTCAACTATTTACATAATTTTCTAACAACCTTTTAATGCATTTGCCCATTCCAACAATTCCTCACCAAAAATAATGCTATCATCCGCAAGAAGTAAGTGATTGACAATAGGGGCATACCTATTAATACATACTCCCCGTAGCCATCCTTGCTGTGCTGCCATTCACAATAATGCTAAAGTCCCATACTACATACAAAGAATAAGTATGAGCTAAGAGGATCAGCTTACCTTAGCCCACAAGACGGGTAAAACTGCTCCCCTCACCTTTCCATTTAGAACTATTGAGTACAAGATCAATTCCACACATCTCATCACTTTTTGAATCCACAGATCTGAGAAACCCATCTGCCCGAGCATCGCTTTAAGAACGACCACTCAACTCTATCATATGCTTTGCTCATATCTAGTTTTAGTGTAAAAGACTCCATTCTACCCATCTTCTTGTGCTTTAAGAAATGTAAGATCTCATATGCCGATAAAATATTATCCAATATTAATCGACCAGGCATAAAAGCACTTTGGGCCTCATTAATACAATAATGAATCACTGACTGTAACCTGTTCACAAGCATCTTTGAAATGATTTTATAAAGAATGTTGCATAAGCTTATTGGTTTGAATTGACTCATGTTTTTCGGGTTACTAACTTTGGGAATTAAAACAATACCAATCCCATCGCCTTTAACGAGCTTATCGATTTAACCGCATCGCAGACTTTTATAAACGAAAGATCTCGCAGCAGATTCTCATTCATGTATGATGAAATGCAAGGGGCAACCCCTTGCAATACCTCATCAACGTCGTTCGTACCATTCGAAGAAAAAAGAGAGGTAAAATATTCTTTGGTGATATTCAACAAGGCCAAATTACTTTCATACAAGATGCTACTCTCTTCTTTCAGATTTACCACTCGATTTCTCCTTCTTCGTTGCGAAGCATAATTATGGAAGTACATAGTATTTCTGTTCATATTACTCAACCAATTAGCCCTTGCGCATTGCTACCAATAAATCTCATATTTGTCCACTTCTAAATTCAACGCTAGTTTCACATCCACAGTCTCCCCTAAAATCTCAACTATAGGATAAGACTCATTCAACTTTATTAACCTTTTCCGTAGTTCATTCCTTGTCATAGATTTAGTCTTCTTCAACATGTTAAACCATCTTACAAGTTCACGACCTACCTCCCTTAACTATTGCGGAACTAAACCTTCGAGGATTCCCATAACTGTTTCATTTCACTTTCGCATGAATCTACCATAATCCAGACAGCCTCAAACTTAAAAAGTGATACTCGGTGATTATTCCATCCAACATCCATGTTGACCAACAATGGATAATGGTTAGAAAAAGAGTCAACCAAATGGTCCAAACTATAATTTGAAAATCGAACACTCCATTCACTATTAGCTACACCCCTATCAATCCTCTCTTGGATATTAATTCCTTTAAAATGCCCCATTTCCCATGTAAACCATTATCCTTGATAACCCAAATGAAACATAGAGCAATCTTCCAAAGCCGATCGAAAGCTTTTCATTTTTTGTTCCTTACGAGATAAGCCCCCATTATTTTCAGTCAAATAAACAATCTCACTAAAGTCCCCAATAACCATCCAAGGAACATTAGGAAAATTATTTAATTGTCTCAATAGATTCCATGATTCCTCACGAAGTCTCTCTTCAGGAGCCTCATAAAATCCTGTGCATCTCCAAGCTTGTCTCTCCCCATCATCCTCCACCATTACATCAATATGTCTTCTCGAGTAAGACCGCAAAAATACCTTACATTTATTTTTCCATTCCATTGACAGTTTGTAACACCTCAAACTCGTATTCGACGTTAGAGTAGGGTTACAAAATATTACAAACCAATCAAAGCATTTAACAACCAATTCATAAGTGATCATAAGCATATTCTAATTCAATCATAATTATGCGAATTGTCCCTAAATTGAGCTTTAAAGTTCCCTTAAAAACACTTTGGGGCTAATAGAAATCATTTGAAAAGTTAAAGAAGAATTTGCAAAAAAAATTTTGACTATAGAGTTCATACAGCTCTGTGGCTAGGCCGTGTAAATAACACAGCTAAGACACACGCCCGTGTCTAAAGCCGTGTGGGCATTCGAAGTAGGGACACACGGTCGTGACCCAGCTCGTGTCTGTGCCTGTGTAACTCACTAACTTAGGTCACATGGCCATGCCACACACTTGTGTACCAGGCCATGTACCCTTCGAAATGGCATCGCACGCCCGTGTGCTAGCCTTGTGTCTCACACGGTGATGCGTCGTTGAGAGCACCAAAAATATCCTGTTCCCTGATCCTTAGGGACCGGATTGTACGAATGCTCGTTTCTTGAAATCCTGGACAATATCTTGGCCAAGAAAACTTCCGTTCCTGAAAAATAAAAAAAAACAGAATTAAGAATTTCAATCTAGAAAAACAAAATAAAAACAGAATTTAAAGTTGAATTAAAAATTGCAAAATTAAATAAATTATGAAAATTAAAATGAAGAATATAAAAAAATAAACAGAGTTGGGAAGTGAGTTTCTTATGTGGTGAGATTCCAGCCTTCGGTTGTCTCAATCCACCTTGGGTTCGATCCTTGGCTTTAAGTAACCCTTCTCGAGCAGGATAAGCTAGTTATAGTGGTAGAGGATGCCTACGACCACCAGCTCCAAGGATTTAGACTTAAATTAGGCGGAACCTGACTCTAGCCAATAATCGCTTTTGTGAGACTATCTTCTGCTAGATCATCACTTCCCAACGGCGAATACCATGCTGTTTTGTCTCTTGGATTTTCCAACCTCTAACCCAGAAAGCCAACGAACCGACTGTGCAACCTTCCAAAAACGTACAAAGCAGCCGTTCCTTGCACAAGTTGAAAAGATCACCTATTAAGGGACATGGACGAAAGCGTTAGTCTCGTAATGCGAAGAAGCGATGAATACCTTGTAGAGAAGGCTAAGCACAGATTCTAAGCCTCATGAAACTTTTTGGAGGATTTCGACAACCTTCGGCTAGATTGGTTTAGTGGCTCATGATTTTTGGGAAAGAAATAAATATAATAGAAATGAGATTTTTATTGAAGAAAATATGGAGAGAACAAAAGATAGAGTTTTTGGGAGAGAGAGTGTTTACAGGAAAAAGAGATGTGAAATATGTGCCACTTCATCCCCTATTTATAGCACTAGAAAACTTAGTCTATTCCTAATTAAATTCTAAAAGATAATTACAAATAAATAAAGATAATTAAAGATAAATGAAAATAAATCCTAAAATTTAAATCTAAATAATTATCTTTAATAATTATCCTAATATAATTGAAATTAAAATAGAGTCTTGTGCTATAAAATATCTTCTTTTGTATTTTTGTCATTGGGTCTTCCACGTTTGCATTTTTGGCACCACTTCTCTCTTTCTTTGCATGTTGGCCCACTATATCTTCAAATTCACACTTTTTACCTTTAAATTTCCTCTCGCGTTCAATTTAGTCCTAAAAGATAAAAGACCACAAAATAATCTAAACTAGTAGGATCATACTCAAAATAATCATGCAATTAGCACATAAAATATGTCGTTCTAGAGTATTATCAAATTCTCCCTACTTAGCCCATTCTTGCCCTCAAGTATGGTTCGTGTCCACTGTGAAAATTAAATCCTTCCATGAAAGAAATACTACTCCAAAGTTTTATAAAAATTAGTCAAAATGCATATGAAAAATAAAGAGAACCCTTAGCTTGCTTTAAGTAAAATTTGAAAAAAGTATTCCAATTAACACACACAAAAATTAAGATCGACTTGGATTATTTCATGAAAATTAGGTAATTTACCAAACCTATCAAGACACCTTATTTATTTCTCCTTTAGTCCCCAAATTTTATTAATACCTCATTCTTCTTTTTTTTCTTTTTTTTTTTAATTTTATTTATTTATTTTTACTTAGGAATATATTGAACCTTTTGACGCGAAGAGAGATGACAGCCAAGCACCCTACCCCGGTTACTTTGCCTAACACATTCCTAATTTTTATTTTTCTTAAGAACATATCAAACCTTTTGACGCGAAGAAAGATGACAGCCAAGCACCTCACCCCGGTTACTCAGCACAACACATTCTTAAAAATTAATTTCGGTTAGCGGAGTTTTACCTAACACGTTACATAACCTTTTGACACAAAATAGGATGACAACCCAAGCACACTACCCCGGTTACTGAACTAGTCACGTTTTAAGCTGCACTCATAACCACAGAAACATTATTATTAAACGAAATTTTAATTTTGGAGGACTTAGGAGCAACAATCAAGTTTCAAAAATAAGTTTCAGCAACCACCTTAATAGTCATGAACATATTTTAAGCATGCAATTGTATTAAGTGTCCTCTTTGCATTTAGACTTAATCAAATTTACTAAAAGCAAAATAGGGTTAATTCTATTAATCAAAATTATTCAGCCTAAAAGAAATAAAACAATAGAGATGCAATCAAACAGGAAAAATCATAATTAACTCAGTAGACAAAAATCATGCATGTGGGTCAAACAGTGGGCAAGTCACGGTCAAATTCTTGGGTATGAAAAGAGGTAGAATATTCTTAAAAAAAAATTATATGGACAGCAACGACCAAAGCAGCAACAACAATAAAAAAAATCAGCATCTAAAACGACAGAAATAATAAGGAATGCCTCCCCCCACTTAAAACACATAGTCCTCGATGTGGAATAAATAAATAAATAAGCAGAAGAAAATTTAGAAGAACTCCCCATATAGTTACTGTCGTTCGCGCATTATGGTAATGAGTTCTCCCTATTGTTTCTTTGGTTTACCTAATTAAAAGAAGAGAATTTTTATTAATAAAATAATTAAAATAATAAAAATAAAAATAAAAAATAAAAATAAAAATAAAATAAAATAATAAAAACTGGGTTGCCTCCCAACAAGCGCTTGTTTAACGTCGTTAGCTCGACGCCTTGAATGGTTCTATGGTGGCTCTAACTGAATTTTTTCGACCGTGTGGGCTTGAAAATTCTCGTAAGATGGCTTCAACCATTGGCCATTAACTATGAACCGCTTTCCTGATTCTTCACTCTCTATTTCTACTGCACCATGTGTGAATACTGGGTCACAATAAAAGGCCCTTGCCATCGAGATCGAAGCTTACCTGGGAATAGTTTTAATACGGAGTTATAAACCAAAACTTTTTGTCCTACTAAAAAATGCTTCTGTGTTGGTACCAGTTCTATAATAGTGCCTACTAAAAAATGACACGCTTTGCCAAAAACAAGTCGATACAGGGTCATGCCAATCAGTCCCTTATACGCCGTTCGATAGGCCCAAAGCACGTCATTGAGTCGAAGACTCCAATCTTTTCGGTTGGGCTAAACTGTTTTCTCCAAATGGACTTGATCTCTCTGTTCGAAATCTCTGCTAGGTCGTTCGTTTGGGGATGATAGGCTGTTGCTATACGATGGTGAACTCCATATCTTGATAATAGTGCCTCCATGACCTTATTGCAAAAGTTGGTACCACGATCAATGATCAAAGCTTGGGGTGTGCCAAACCTAGAAAAAAATAGTTCGTTTTAGAAACTCCACAACCATTTTAGCATTATCATTGCGAGTAGGCTTTGCTTTTATTCACTTAGAAACATAGTCTACTGCAAGAAGTATATATACGTTTCCAAATGAAGAAATAAAAGGGGCTCATGAAATCGATACCCCATACATCAAAAATCTCATATACATGAATCGGGGATAGGGGCATTTGATTTCGTTTAGTGATGTTGCCTGTATGTTGGAATTTATCGCAAGACTTACAGAAGTTATATGCATCTCAAAAAATTGTGGGCCAATATAGCCCACACTTTAATACTTTGTGAGCTGTCCGTTTAGGCCAAAGTGACCTCCACAAGCTTCTGTATGACAAAAAGTAAGGATAGAGGTTATCTCAGTTTCTGGAACACATCATCTTATTATCTAATCTGAACAATGTTTCCATAAGTATGGGTCATCCCAAATGTATTACCTAACTTTCCGTCTAAGCTTGTCCTTCACAGAACGTGGTAACTCAGTGGGTAACGATCTTATGGTTAATAAATTAACTATATCTGCATACCATGGA
Organism: Gossypium arboreum; assembly: GCF_025698485.1. Lineage (NCBI taxonomy): Eukaryota > Viridiplantae > Streptophyta > Magnoliopsida > Malvales > Malvaceae > Gossypium > Gossypium arboreum. Next base: position 103,593,690 of record NC_069071.1, on the reverse strand, counting down.
TAGTGGGCCTCAGTCGAAAATAAGCTTTCATCAGGGAACTCATCCTTTATAGGAATATCATCAAGTGGAGTTTTTATCCTACTCAAGTGGTCAGCCACCAGGTTTTCACATCTCTTTTTATCACGAATTTCGATGTCAAATTCTTGGAGCAGTAGAATTCATCTAATGAGCTTTGGTTTCGCTTCCTTCTTTGCGATCAAGTACCTAAGAGCTGCATGATCAGAAAAAATAATCACTTTAGATCCCAATAAATACGACCAAAATTTATCTAAAGTAAATACAATGGCTAAAATTTCTTTTTCTGTACTGGTGTAGTTACTTTGTGTAGTATCTAGTGTTTTTGAGGCATAGCAGATGACATGAGGCTCTTTAGCTATCTTTTGCCCCAACATGGCCCCCACGCTGTGTTCGCTTGCATCGCACATAATTTTAAAGGGGTAGTTCTAATCTGGTGCTTGTACTATAGGAGCGGTCACCAACTTCTGCTTGAGTGTATCGAAAGCCTCCTTACATTTTGGGCTGAACTCAAATCTCTTATCTTTCTGCAATAACTCGCATAATAGTTTAGCCACTTTTGAGAATTTTTTTATAAAACGCCTGTAAAATCCTGCATTGCCAAGAAAAGAACGTACCTCCCTAACAGTAGAGGGACATGGAAAAGAATTTATAATATCAATTTTGTCTTTATCGACCTCAATTCCCTTAGCTAAAACTATATGACCTAGAATCAAACCTTTTTCTACCATAAAATGACACTTTTCATAGTTCAAGACAAGATTAAATTCTATGCACCTGTTTAAAATCATCATGAGATTTTCAAGGTATTCATCAAAATAATTCCCATACACAGTAAGATCATCCATAAAAACTTCAATGATTTTTTTTCACATATTTAGAAAATATACTCATCATGCATCTTTGGAAGGTGGGAGGTGCGTTGCAAAGTCCAAATGGCATCCTTCTGTATGCAAAAGTGCCAAATGGGAACGTAAAAGTGCCAAATGGGCACGTAAAAGTGGTCTTTTCCTGGTCCTCTGGTGCCACTGGAATTTGGAAGAAACCTGAGTATCCATCAAAACAACAAAAATGAGTTTTACCAGCTAATTGCTCAAGCATTTGATCTATAAAAGGAAGAGGGAAATGATCTTTTCTAGTGTAAGAATTCAACTTTCTATAATCAATACAGACACGCCACCCATTTTGCACTCGGGTTGGTACCAAGTCACCCTCGGCATGTTTCTTTACTGTCACGCCTATTTTCTTGGGCACGATTTGTACCGGACTTACCCATATGCTGTCTGAAATGAGGTAGATTATGTCGGCATCCAACAGCTTGATTATCTCATTTTTTACCACCTCCATCATAGTTGGGTTTAATCGCCTTTGGGCCTCTCGCCTCTGTTTTGTGTTTTCCTCCAAGTAGAATCTGTGTGTGCATGTCAAGGGGCTTATCCCTTTTAAATCGGTAATGGTTCACCCAATCACCTCCTTATGATTTTGTAGTACCTGGATTAAACTTTATTCTTTGAGTTTAGAGAGTTTATTGGAAACTATAATTGACAAGGTATTACCTTTCCCCAAAAATGCATATTTAAGATGTTCGAGAAGCGGCTTCAATTCCAAATTTAGAGCTTGCACAACAGAAGGTAAAAGTTTAGTATTTGATGGAGACAATAAATTATTAGTAGATTCATTATCATCAACTATAAATTCAGATTTATCTTCATAAATCGACTCAAAAGTCTCATCTACTAATGAGTCAATTATGTCGATACGGTTTACGCTCAAAATTTCACTTGGATGACTAATGGCGTCATAAACATTAAACTTCACGATCTCCCCATCAAATTCCATCGTAAGAATTTCACTTCGAACGTCGATCTTAGTGCTAACGGTACTAAGGAAAGGTCGGCCCAACAAGAGGTCTGGAGATCCAGCAGTGTTGTCCTCCTCCATCTTTATCACATAAAAATCTGCAGGGAAAATAAGATTTTTAACTTTTACCAGTATGTCCTCGAGGACTCATTCGGAGTGCACAACAGACCTCTCTGCCAACTGAATTATAACACCTATTTTCGTTAAAAAACCTGCGTTAAGTGATTCATAAATAGAATAAGACATAACATTTATGGAGCCCCCTAAATCACATATGGCCTTTTTAATCCCCAAATGGCCTATTTTGCATGGTATAGTGAACATACCCCTATCCTTGTATTTTGCCGGTATTTTCCGCTGTAGCACTGGAAACATTCTCACCAACACTTACCTTTTTATTACCTGTTAGTTTTCGTTTGTTGGTGCAGAGTTCTTTGAAGAACTTGGCATACCGCAGAATCTGTCTGATGGTATCCAACAGTGGTTAATTAATCTCGACATTTATGAACGTTTCGAAGATCTCATTGTCTTCCTTACTTTTTTTGACACTGATTTAATCGTCTTGTGAATGGAGGTTGGAATTTCGGTAATGGAGGTTTTGCTCAGACTTGTTTGTCATTTTCGGGATTTTCCTGGGTGATTTCTTGGCCAAGATTCCTGCTGGGAACTGGTTCCAGTACCTTTCCACTTCGCAGCGTCACTGCATTTGCCTTTTGCCTCAGGTTTGGTTCTGTTTGTGATGGCAGCTTCCCTTGAGAGTTCAATTTCTCAATAGACATGGTCGACTCCCTTATGGATGCCTCGATTTTCTGTTGGAAATCCTTCGTCTCTCTTTGGAAATTAAGAGTTTTCTGTTGAAAATCAAGGACATTAGTTGCTAATTTATTGACCATGGTTTCTAGAGAATTACATGAATCTTGAGGCTGTTGTGGAAACCGATTTTAGTCTGACTAGTTATATCGTGGGTTGGCCCCATAACTTAAGTTAGGGTGATCCCTCCATCCTGGGTTGTAGGTATTAGCGTAAGGGTCATATCGCCTTTGTGGTGGCCTAGGAAAATTTCCCACAGCATCCAAATGAGCCTTAGTATCATCATTCAAACTGGGACATGTATTAGTCGAATGTTCAAGGGTAGCACATGTTCGGCATAACCAGGCTATTTTTTATTTTTTTGCAATAAGAGAATTCATCATATTAGTAAGTCTATCAACTTTATCCTCTAAGGTTGAATTACTTAGCTGGTGAACCCTTCTAGGGGGTTTAGGATTGGCTCAGAATTGCTGAGTATTTATAGCCATTGTGGAGATCAAGTCTCTTGCTTGATGGAGAGTCATATTAACTAACGCTCCTCCACTAGCAGCGTCTACCATATTCATCTCCATGGGTTTCAGGCCTTCATAAAAATATTAGAGAAGAGACTGTTCTATTATATCTTATTGTGGGCAACTTACACACAACTTTTTAAATCGCTCCCAGTAGTCGTACAGAGACTCTGCTTCTTTTTGCCTTATTCCCACGATTTCTCTTCTTAACTCAGTTGCACGTGATGCTAGAAAAACCTGTTGAGAAACAAACGAGAAAGATCAGCCCAAGTCATTACAGATCCAGGAGGTAAATAAAATAACCATTCCCTAGTAGAATTTGCTAAGGAAAAAGGGAAAGCACACAATTTGATTTGGTCCTCAGTTACCCCCTGAGGTTTCATACTAAGGCAAACCATATGGAACTCTTTCAAATGCTTATTGGGATTTTCATTTTGCAACCAGCAAAAAGTTGGCAGTAGTTGAATTAAACCTGACTTTAGTTCGAAATCAGTAGCCATAGTAGGATACACGACACACAGTGGAGATTGTTCTGTCGGCGCTTCGGCCAGTTGCCGAATTTTCTGAGCCATAAGTTGATGTGCTAGATTAGGGTTTTCATTAACCCTAACATTAAGCACTTCTTCTGGGGAATCGACTTTTACTTTTTCACCTTCAAAAGTTTGAGTAGGGTTTTCGTTAACCCTAGACTCTGCTTCGTTGTCGATTCTGATTTTTGGCGGTGGATTACTTTGAGTCCCAACCACCGCTGACAGCTTTTTTCTTAGCTTTGTTTCCTTACGATTAGCTCTCACAGTCTTTTCTATCTTCGAATCAAACGCAAGAGTACCTAGAGCAAATCTGGTAATAAGAAACAAAAAAACAATATTAGTACGTTACCAATCTCCGGCGACGGCGCCAAAATTCGATGCGTCGTTGAGAGCACCAAAAATTTCCTGTTCCCTGAAAAATGGTAAAAATAACTGTAAAGGGGAAGTAGGGCCCAATCCTCAGGGACCGGATTGTACGAATGCTCGTTTCTTGAAATCCTGGACAATTTCTTGGCTAAGAAAACTTACGTTCCTGAAAAATAAAAAAAACAGAATTAAGAATTTCGATCTAGAAAAATAAAATAAAAATAGAATTTAAAGTTGAATTAAAAATTACAAAATTAAATAAATTACGAAAATTAAAATGAAGAATATAAAAAATAAACAGAGTTGGGAAGAGAGAGTTTCTTATGTGGCGAGATTCCAACCTTCGGTTGTCTCGATCCACCTTGGGTTCGATCCTTGGCTTTAAGTAACCCTTCTCGAACAGGATAGCCAGTTATAGTGGAAGAGGATGCTTACGACCACCAGCTCCAAGGATTTAGACTTAAATTAGGCGGAACCTGACTCTAGCCAATAATCGCTTTTGTGGGACTATCTTCTGCTAGATCATCACTTCCCAACGGCAATACCACGCTGTTTTGTCTTTTAGATTTGCCAAACTCTGACACAGAAAGCCAACGAACCGACTGTGCAACCTTCCCAAAACGTACAAAGTGGCCGTTCCTTGCACAAGTTGAAAAGATCACCTATTAAGGGACATGGACAGAAGCGTCAGTCCCGTAATGCGGAGAAGCGATGAATACCTTGTAGAGAAGGCTAAGCACGGATTCTAAGCCTCATGAACCTTTTTGGGGGATTTCGACAACCTTCGGCTAGATTGGTTTAGTGGCTCATGATTTTTGGGAAAGAAATAAATATAATAAAAATGAGATTTTTATTGAAGAAAATATGGAGAGAACAAAAGACAGAGTTTTTGGGAGAGAGAGTGTTTACAGGAAAAAGAGATGTGAAATATGTGCCACTCCATCCCCTATTTATAGTACTAGAAAACCTAGTCTATTCCTAATTAAATTCTAAAAGATAATTACAAATAAATAAAGATAATTAAAGATAAATGAAAATAAATCCTAAAATTTAAATTTAAATAATTATCTTTAATAATTATCCTAATATAATTGAAATTAAAATAGTCTTGTGCTGTAAAATCTCTTCTTTTGCATTTTTGTCCTTGGGTCTTCCATGTTTGCATTTTTGGCACCACTTCTCTCTTTCTTTGCATGTTGGCCCACTATATCTTCAAATTCGCACTTTTTTCCTTTAAATTTCCTCTCGCCTCCAATTAAGTCCCTAAAAGATAAAAGACCACAAAATAATCTAAATTAGTAGGATCATACTCAAAATAACCATGCAATTAGCACATAAAATATGTCGTTCTAGAGTATTATCACACGGCCAAGTCACACACCCGTGTGTCTGGCCTTGTGAATCTAAAATGTGCCAAAACCACTCAATTTAGCCTAACATAAAGCTACTTAGGACACCAAGCTTTAAGTTTCATACACATATCAAGCCTTTGGTCAAAACGCATACTAAAATTTAGCTTCAAACATAAATATATATTGAAACATAAACATATAATTATAACTCAATTTACATCACATTCATAAACAACTAACAACCAAAGACATCCTAGGTACATGCCATTACAAAATTAAACATCACCACACTTGAGATCAGGATTGTTGTTGTTGAATGTGAGTCGGCATCAAAAGAGAGTACCTAACCTGTGCACGGAAAACAAAATTGCACGCTGAGTAAAACCTAGTGATATTTCTATAATCCAAACATTTTAAGACATGATATGATGCAAGAATGATCAAGTTTAATTATATCTTCATACTACTATCTAAACATACAATTACAAGATATCACAATTTCAATTTCATGCCTTTCATCACTTTATTTCATACTATACTCAATTTTCACAAGTATTCACCTTTAGTTGGTTTGAACATATATCTCAATTCACATCACTTGCTATATGAATAGCTTTGCATAGATCAATAAACAATTTACTTATATTACGGCACAAACCAATCCACATTAAGCAACTTCACTTATTTGAATAAACACAAGTATATCTAAAGCATTTGAATTTATTTTACAACTTTAATAATCTAACTCAAGAATATATTATATCTTCAAATGAATAAATGTATATACATAAGTAAATATAATCATCTTTAGTAATACCTATAACCATCCTTCTTAGATTATTCATAACACCTTGCTGTATAGTCCATTTGGTACATGACACCCAGTGCCTAGCGGATAATCCGCAAAAGAGTTTACGCCTTGCGCTAGTCGGATAAATCAAAAAATGTGTGCCCAGCACTAGTCAGATAAATTGACGGAAGTTACGTCCAGCTCTAGTCAGATAAACCGACAAATATAAATAGTGAGCCCAACTATAATTGGATAAACCAACGATATTTGCACCTAGTGTTAGTCGGATAAACTGACAATATAAATAGTGAGCCCAGCTCTAGTTGGATAAACCAACAATATTTGCACCCAGTGCTAGTTGGATAAACCGACGATATAAATAGTGAGCTCAGCTCTAGTTAGATAAACCAACAATATTTGCACCCAGTGCTAGTCAGATAAACAGACGATATAAATAGTGAGCCCAGATCTAGTTGGATAAACCAACGATATTTGCACCCAGTGCTAGTCCATTACTCATTCGCAAGTCCATAAGATCACATTTCATAATCTCAATATCGCATTTCATAACTCAATATCACATTCACTTCAATTATCTATTAATCAACTCAATATCATATTCACTTCAATTATCTATTAATCATTCATTAAATCATTCCATAATGTCACATTCTATCTATTTATGATTTTGTTAATATCCATTCAATAGAGCTTAACCAAACACAAATAAAAACATACTTAAATAATAATTAACAATTAACTAATTAAATTAAATAAATGACGTTCGAGTTTCAAGACTACGAACTTACCTAGCATGTAAACACGAGATTTTATTTAACTCGATACATTAACCAACATTATTCAACTTTAATCTCATCATTCGACATTACATCTCCATATATAACATTCCCATACTATCGATTTAAATTCTAATTACTTATTGATTTATTTCATAATGTCACATGTCATATATATATATATATATAATACACAATTTCTCATCTCATAATTTATTCATTTTCATATATGTAAATATAATTAAGATATCAAAGTAATAATTAAGTATTTAAATTAAACAAGTAGAGTTCGAGTTTAAAGACTACAAACTTACTAAAATATGACAGATCTAAGATTTGGAGATGACTACTCGACGATCTTTTCTTTTTCACAGTTGATACCCAATCTACTATTTTTTTGATCTAAAATAATAATTTAGTTTAATTAATTAATCCAACCACCAAGAATATTTAAACACCAACAATTAACCCTTCTTTGTAAATTTTTTCTTGAATTATATACCAGCTAACTGAATCTATACATCACCCAGGTAGTCCGTTAATCACCAAAATTTTACAATTTTAACCATGCTAGTTTAATTTTGTAATACCCAACTCCTTAAAGATAAATGCTAACAAAATCATTACACAAAAACTATTTTTATCCACCTCCTTAACCAAATTCCCAGCTAATCGTACATATATAACTCTCAAATAGTCCCCCCAAACCTTGGCAATTTATTGATTAACACCATGTTATTTTAGATTTAAAATATCTAATTCACTAGGGATTAATGCAAACAAAAATTACTACATAAAGTAGCTAAATTACTCAAAAAAATTTAATCATTCATCTACATTTTTCCAGCACAACGAAACACCTCAAAAACCAGTCCCTAAATTTATTATAATTTAACAATATAATCCCTTTATTACTTGGGCCTAACATCAATGGTTCCAAAAATACAAAATTTACCAAAAATGAAGACTAAAAACACTTACATGCATTCAAAGTTAGTAACAAAATAGCAAAGCTTTCTCCAAAGCTTTCCATGGATTTCGGCAGCAACAAGAAAGAAGAAAAACACCCCTCTCCCCCACTAACCTTCTTTTCTTTATTTTTATTTAATATCTCTTTATTAACATTTTCCTTTGTTTTATTAATAAAATAATAAATATAATATAACTATCATCTTATACATGATGATATTCATACTTTTCCACTATCAAAATCTAAAAAACAATGGTCTATTTATTTAATAAGTCCTTCAATATAAATTCACCTTATAATTTAGTATTCATTCTTACTTTTATCACTTATTTGATTTAGTCCCTTTATTTTAATTAAACAATCTTTCTTTAAAATTACATAATAAAAGATTTAATTCATTTCTAATATAACTCTACAAATATTTTTATTAAATATTTACAAGTTTGGTTTAGGAAACGAGGTTCTAATACCTCAATTTCCAAAACTATCGACTTTAGAACTGATACACTTGTATCTTGTCTAACTTTTCAATAATTAAAATTTTTAGACCAAACTTCAATATAATACTATAATATCCTTGCAAATATTAATAAATAATATTCGCTGATCCTATTATAGGAAACAGTACTCTAAAACCACCATTTCTGACTTCATTGACTTTCGGGTCATTACACAGTTCCCCACTTCTTCCATCAAAATCCACATCTATACCCTCACTAAAACCACACTTCTATCTTACTGTACCCATTCGTGATGTATTCAGCTTTGTATCAATTAAAAAGACCACAGAGGGATTTATGTCTCTTAGCAAATGCCATAGATGATGAACAGTCTAAGGTCTCCCCAATCCCCAGACGTTCCAACTTAAAAGTTTCATTGTGTCTGATTGGTTTGTTTAGCAAGGCCTATAGATATAATACTTTCATGGTTTTGTGGCAAATTCCCCTTAACCTCCTTTAATCCATCTGAAACCCTTCCTTCAAAATCATTCAAATCTATATGGGGCGATTTGAAACCCTTTATTTGATGCATTGGAATGTTCTCCCTCTCCACTAACGCCATTTTTTCATCAAAATTAGCATTTGGACTATATACACTAGGCCCCAACCCATACCCCCCGTCGGGCCTACTAAATTAATGGCCACATATTTATTCCTTTTGTCGAAACTTTTTTTTTTGAAGGGAGGTTTTCTTTAAAAAAGGGGAGTCGCCACCAACCTTTTTAGGTGTGGTTGGATCACCTTTATAAAACATTTTGGTATACGAAAAATGCGAGAAAATAGGTTCGGGAGTCGGTTACGCACGAAGAAGGATTAACACCCTCGCAACGCCCAATATTGGTACCAAATTGAATAGTTTTCTATCTTTATGTTAAAAGTTTGAAAGAATTTAACAAAAGGATCATTTTTTAAAAAAAAAAACTGGAATAATTTGAGCTGAAAATCGAGATTCTTTTGTTTCAAAAGAGTGCAAACATCACATCCAGCCTGATTGGACACGATATTCTTAAACTTTAGTAACTAAAATCATCTCGTGAGTTACAAAATCTAATTAAAAGGATACTTTAGACATTTAGACAAACGGGAAATCGCAACCCAGCATGTTAGGGCACTACTTCCCGAATTCCTAAATACAAAAGATATTGCCTCGTTTTTTTTAAAATTCCTTTGGATTAAATGAAATATAAAACTTTAAAAGCGATGATGCGTTTAACCTATTAAAAGGATCAATATTAAACTAATTAAACTACATACTTTAACATTTCATGCAAATATAATATAGAAAATGATAAATCGACATAAATTACACAATATACATTAACATTTCATGCATATATAATAACATAAATATACACACATTATTATTTCATGCAAAATACAAAATAGCAAAATAATGAATATAACAATACAAATTACACATATATAATAGTATTTTATGTGAATATAATCTTAAAATAACGACATAAATGATCAATTTTCATACGAATATATAACAATAACAAAATAACATAAAAATAACAAATATCCCATGAGATAAAATTAACATATTAAAACAATACCAAATTGTCGAACTCATTTTTAACGGGGTTTGAAAAACGGGGTTTGACTTAAAAAAATGAAAATGGGAGTCACCACCAATCTTTTTAGGTGCGATTGGATCACCTTTAAACATTTTGGTCTACGAAAATTTGAGTAAACAGGGTCGGGAGTCGATTACGTATTAGGAAGGATTGGCACCCTCGCAATGCCCAAAATCGGTACCAAATTGAATAGTTTTCTGTCTTAATGTCAAAATTTTGAAAAAGTTTAAAAATAGGATCCCTTTTAAAAATCAGAATAGTTTGAGTTTAAAACCGAGATTCCTTCATTCCAAATATATAAATATCACATCCAGCATGATAGGACATGATATTTTAAAATTCTTGTAACTGAAATCACCTCATAATTTATAAAACCATTTAGAAGGGTATTTTAGGCATTTAGACAAACGGGAAATCGCAACCCAACATGTTAGGGCACAATTTCCCGAATTCCTAAATACGAAAAAATATTGCCTCATTTTTAAAACTCTTTTGGGGTTTTTAAAAAAAATTAAACGATGATGCATTTAATATATTTCAAGATATCAATAATAACATAAACTACATGGTACATATTTTAGCAATTCATGCAAATATACTTAAAATCAACATACATTAACATTTCATGCAAAACGCAACGTGGAAAACCCTAAATTTCATAACATATATGCAAACATAGCTTAAAATAACAACATAAATAATCAAATTTTATGCAAATATATAAAAACAATAAATAACATAAAAAATAATTTAAGATAAAATTAACATACTAAAAACACTAAATAAAAAATATGAAAATAAATCAACAAATTTATGAACATATATAAAATAAGTCAAAAAGGAAATAAATGCAAGATAACAAATATTTAAAACAAGATATAAATAGTGAAAAGAGATTTTTTTTAAAAAGGTTAATATATATACAAAAATATACTATATAGTATAATAACCTAATATATATACTTATAATAATATGTTAAATAGGAACAAAATTTTGTAATAAGTTTAAAAGATTATATAACATACTAAATATTCAATAATATGTAATAATAATTTACAAGTGTTAAAATTATAATAATAAAGATAGAGATAAACAACATAATAAATAATATATGATAAAATATAAATAAATAATAGATAATATATATAATAGACAACATAACATAATAATATAAATATATAATAAAATAATATACGATAAATAATTTTTATATATGAATAATGTTTATAGTAAAATAAGTAATATATAAAATATTTAAAATAAATAAATAAAAATTTAGCAATATATAAAAAGGATTAAAATTAATGATTAATAAAATTGTAGGGTTAATTTTTAAAATATCAAAACTGAATTTCGGGCCTAATTAGAGTGTGCGTTTAAAGAGAGGGACTCACTGGGTAAATAACCCTAATCCCTAAAACGTCACCGTTTCTAGCGTTCAGGTATTACAGGCTCGAGACTAAATTGAAATTAAAAATAAAGTTATTGGGTAAAATTTAAATATGAAAGAAATTTAATTTTAAAGGATAGAAGTGCGGAAGGACCAATTGGACAATTATTCCAATAACAGAAAACACGCGGATCCCTTGGCCGGGTTGGGTCGACACACGGGTTATATGCTTAAACGGCGCCGTTTTAGGGCTTATTGTTTTAAGCCAAAACGGAGCCGTTTTATACTATTATAAAAACAAAATTTTACACCCAAATTCATTTAAACCCTGCCCTTTTTAAAACTCTCTCGGTTCTTCTTCCTCGGCCGAATCCGTGAAGCTCGGTCGATCACTACATCGCCACACCACACGCACCATCGTACGCGGCGGTCGGAGAGTCTAAAATCTTCCGTTTTCTAAGCACGTCAAAGGTAACCCTCTTTCCCTCTTTTTAGTAATATTCTTTAAAAATGTTGTTTTGTATGTATTGAAAAAAAAACAGAAACGAAAAAATAACAATAAACAAAATATCACCTTTCTTTAAAAAAAAAACACTGTTTGTGTTTCTGTTTGCGTAGTAAATTGTACAACTGTTTGCGTATGTGGTTCGTGTGGTCCCTATTACAACGATAGCACTCGGGCTTTATAGCCACTGTTTACATTTGGTAAGAATAATTTCCTTTGGTTTCTTCCTATTTTTGTGCTGCTATGCTGCTTTTCTTTCCATTTGTGTGCAGGTGAGCGTGGAAATCACGGCGGTGGTGAAGGCTTGACGATGGCGGTGACGGACCAGGCATTGACTTCGCACTAGTGCTTGCGGCGTGAGATCTTTTGACATTTGGTATGGCTTGGGAGCTGCGGCGCAAACCCTAGATAGGGTTTCTCGAAGCTGAAGATAGGTTGGGCCAATTGGGCCAATTAAGTCTTGGGTTACTGGACTAGTTTAGGGTATCAGGGGTATTGGGTATTTGATTGTAAATGGGCTGCTGGGTTAAGCGGGTTATTGGGTTAGTGTTTAGCGGGGTTATGGGTGTAACGGGTTATTGGGTTAGGCATTTAATTTTGGGCCTATGGGTTAGTGGGCTATGGTATTTGGGTTCTGTAAAAGGACTTAAATGGACTGTTTAATTTTATTTTTTGTTTAATTTCATTTTTTAATTTTTGTAAGCCCGGGCAAAATATGGGTTCTAAAGCTGCCCCTCTTTGCTCATTGTCGTGTAACGATAATAGAGCAAAGACTATAAAAAGACCCATTTTGCCCGGTCTGGCCCAGTCTTGAGATCTTTCTTCAAATAGTCTTCAACCTATCTGAAACTTGCAGAGGTATTGGACCATAAATATGATAGCTTCAATTTGCTTCACTGTAACTTCAGGAAGGCAATATCTGCTATCTTCAACCTGCTTCTTACAAACTCAGGAATGCCAGATCTGTTATCTTCGTTCTGCTCTCTGATAATACAGAGACGCCAAATCTGCTATCTTTGATCTACTCTTTGACAATACAGAGATACCAAATCTGCTATCTTCGATCTGCTCTCTGACAATACAGAGACGCCAAATCTACTATCTTCGATCTGCTCTCTAACAATACAGAGATACCAAATCTGCTATATTCGATCTGCTCCTTATAAACGCAAGGATGCCAAATCATCTATCTTCGATCTGCTCTCTAACAATACAGAGATACCAAATCTGCTATCTTCGATCTACTCTCTGACAATACAGAGACGCCAAATCTGCTATCTTCGATCTGCTCTCTGACAATACAGAGATACCAAATCTGCTATCTTTGATCTTCTCTCTGACAATACAGAGACGCCAAATCTGCTATCTTCGATCTGTTCACTGACAATACAGAGATACCAAATCTGCTATCATCGATCTGCTCTCTGACAATACAGAGACGCCAAATCTGCTATCTTTGATCTGCTCATTGTAAACGCAAGGATGCCAAATCATCTTGGATCTACTTTGATGTGAAAACATCCGAAGGTTAGATCTGCTATGTCTTCGATCTGCTCTCCGTCGAATATGGAGATGCCAAATCTGTTTATTCGATTTGTTCTCTGACAATACATAGATGCCAAATCATCTTAGATCTTCTTCAGCGTAAACACGTGAAAGCCAAATCTGCCATGTCTTCGATCTGCTCCTTGTAAACGCAAGGATGCCAAATCATCTTGGATCTACTTCGATGTGAAAACATCCGAAGGTTAGATCTGCTATGTCTTTGATCTGCTCTCCGTCGAATATGGAGATGCCAAATCTGTTATCTTCGATTTGTTCTCTGACAATACAGAGATGTCAAATCATCTTGGATCTGCTTTAGCGTAAACACCTGAAGGTCAGATCTGCTATGCTTTAGCCTGTTACTCTACTGCTTAGGGAGTTAAGGCGCATCAATCTTCATTGTCCCTTAAAGGACATAACCTGTATAATGTGTATGAGTTCATGCCTAATAATTAGGATGCTATGATCGAAGTGAGTCAAATACTCCTAATTAAACCTGTTATAATGCAAAATGATTATGACCCTTATTTCATACGTCACCACTCATTCCTTCGTCGAAGTTTATCCTTATTTCTCTCGAAGTATCATTCCTACTCAGCCTGTGGGTTTGTACCATTCTTCAAATGCTATGACCCACCGAAAATGTCTGTAAGATGATCCTCTCTTAGGATCGACTTGTTTGATTTGTCCAATCATCATTTTGAACTAAAGAAAGAATTTTCTCAAGTTCTTTCAAACCATACTTACGTGAATTCCTCGAACAATTGTTTTGTTTTAGTTTCTTGTATTATCTAGAAATTTCCAAAGTAATGAGAAAAACTTTATTTGTGAAAATTATTTAGTTCATCTATCATTATTTTAATACAACATACTTTAAGAATAGTTTAATCTTGAGAATAATTAGATTTGAATGAATTTTTTCAAAAATACAAAGGAAATCAATCTGATAGCCTATCTTTGAGAAGAAAGAGAATTTAAAGATAGCAAACAGGACAAAAGTTAGATGCCCTAGATATCGCCCCTTGAGTATCTATACACTAGCTCCATGAAGACTTTCTTGAGTTCAACATGTGTTTAAAAGATCCAAAGTACTTTGTTGATACCCCGATATGCAATGCGCTTCGCTCTTTATTGAATCAGATATAGCAAGATTATCGTGTGCTCTTCAAAATTTGAGCTGCCCTTTCGGGTTTTTAACTCAAAACCCGGTCACAAGGCGCCCTTTGCGGGCTTTCACCTTGGCCTCTCCATTTTTTTTCGAAAACTCAAGGCGCCCTTTGTAGGTTTTCACCTTGGATTCTCCTCTCCTTTACATAAAGTACTTTTTGACTGAGTCTAAATTCACTGGATTGGGTAAACTCTTCCCATCCATTTCCGTTAAGATCAATGCACCCCCAGAGAATGCCTTCTTCATGACATACGGCCCTTCCTAATTCGACATTCATTTTCCTCTAAAGTCCTTCTAAATGGGAAGGATCTTTTTCAGCACAAGATCCCCCTCGTGGAATTCTCTTGGTCGTACTTTCTTGTTGTAAACTCGCATCATTCGCTTCTGATACATCTGACCATGACGAATGGCCCTTAGCCTTTTTTCCTCAATCAAGTTCAACTGATCATATCGTGATTGTATCCATTCAGCTTCATCCCACTTTATCTCTGACAAGACTCGGAGAGACGGTATTTCCACTTCAATGGGTAACATTGCTTCCATCCCATAAACTAACAAGAAAGGAGTTGCCCCAGTAGAGGTTCTAAAGGACGTTCGGTAGGCTAAGAGTGCAAATGGTAATTTCTCATGCCAATCTCTGTAGGTTTCAGTCATCTTCCCCACTATCTTCTTGATGTTTTTGTTAGCAGCTTCCACTGCTCCATTTATTTTTGGGCGATACGGAGATGAGTTATGATGCTTAATCTTGAACTGAATGCAAACTTCTGCTATCGTTCTGTTGTTCAAGTTCAATGCATTTTCTGATATGATCTTTTCAGGCATCCCATACCGACAAATAATCTATTTCTTCGAGAATTGACTCACAGCCGACTTAGTAACATTCGCATAAGAAGCAGCCTCTACCCATTTCGTGAAGTAATCAATGACCACAAAGATAAAGTGATGCCCGTTTGAAGCTTTTGGTGATATTGGCCCAATGACATCCATGCCCCACATGAAAAAAGGCCATGGAGAAGTCATAACATGTAGAGGTGCAGGTGGTACATGAATCTTGTCTCCATAAATCTGACATTTATGGCATTTCTTAGCGTAGTTGATACAATCCCCTTTCACAGTAGACCAATAATATCCAAACCTCATGATTTGTCCAGCCATTGTGAAACCATTAGCGTGCGTCCCACAAACACCCTCGTGAACTTCTTCCAAGATTAACTTAGCTTCCATGGCGTCAACACATCTCAACAGTACTTGGTCCTTTCTTCTTTTGTACAAGATGTCCCCATCCAAAATATAGTCGCAGGCTAATATCCTTAAAGTTCGCTTATCATTTTCAGTTGCCTGTTCTGGGTATTTACGATCTCTCACATATCGCAATATATCCTGATACCAAGGGCTATCATCCTTTTCTTCTTTCTCAATGTTACAACAGCGAGCTGGAGCTTCAAAGATACTCATCTGAATAGGTCTCATCTCCTCCTTTTTATTCGCTTTAATTATTGAAGCCAAGGTTGCTAGAGCATCTACCATCTGGTTTCCGTCTCGTGGGATATAATTGAAAGTAATGTCATCGAACTCCTTAAGTAACCCTAAAACTACCTTTCGATAATTGATCAATTTAGGATCCCTTGACTCTCATTCACCTCTAAGCTGGTAAATTACCAACGCAGAGTCTCCATATACTTCCAAAGTTCTTATTCCTCGCTCTATAGCCGCTCAGATCCCCATGATACATGCTTCATATTCGGCCATATTGTTTGTACAGTCAAAATCCAATTTACATGTAAATGGATAATGATCACCATTTGGGGATACCAAGACTGCCCCAATTCCATTTCCTACCGCGTTAAATGCGCCGTCGAAATTCAGCTTCCAAGGATATTCTTCAACAACTTCCACATACATCAACTCCTCATTAGGGAAATCAAAGCTCAACGGCTCATAATCTTCTATAGCTCTGCTAGCCAGAAATTCTGCTATCGCGCTTCCTTTTATAGCCTTTTGACTTACATAGACTATATCAAATTCTGAAAGCAATATTTGCCATCTTGCCATTCTTCCATTTAGGGCTGTTGACTCCATCATATACTTTAATGGATCAAGTTTTGAAATTAGCCAAGTCATATGATATAGCATATATTGTCTCAACCTTCGAGTCGTCCAAATCAAAGTACAACACAACTTCTCAATCGGCGAATATCTCATCTCACACTCAGTGAATTTTTTACTGAGGTAATATATTGCCTTTTCTTTCCTTCCCGACTCGTCATGTTGACCATGCACACATCCCATAGAACTGCTAAATATTGATAAGTACAGTATTAATGGTTTATCTGGATTGGGCAGAGACAATACTAGAGTATTCAACAAGTACTGCTTGACCCTTTCGAAAGCATTCTGGCAATCCTCATCCTAAGTGCCTTGATTGTGCTTTCTAAGGAGACGAAAGATAAGATCACACTTCTCAGTTAGTTGTGAAATAAACCGAGCAATATAATTCAATCTTCCAAGAAAACCACGAACTTCCTTCTGAGTACGTGGTGGAGGCAATTCTTGTATGGCTCTAACTTTGTCTGAGTCAACTTCTATTCCCTTTTCACTGACCACAAAGTCTAATAACTTCCCCGACCTAGCTCCGAAGATGCACTTTGCCGGATTAAGCTTCAACTGAAATTTCCTTAATCTTAGGAATAACTTCCTCAAAACTTAAATATGTTCCTTCTCTGTTCGAGATTTAGCAATCATGTCATCAACATACACTTCGATATCCTTATGCATCATATCATGGAATAAGTTCACCATAGCCCGTTGGTATGTTGCCCCTTCATTCTTCAATCCAAACGGCATTACTTTGTAACAGAATGTGCCCCACAATGTTATAAAAATGGTTTTATCCATATCTTCCGGATGCATCTTGATTTGATTGTACCTCGAGAAACCATCCATGAAGGAGAACAACGAATATCCCGCTGTGTTGTCTACCAAAGTGTCTATGTATGGCAGAGGGAAATTATCTTTTGGGCTAGTTTTATTCAGATCTCTGTAATCAACACACATTCTATTCCCATCCTTCTTAGGGACTGGTACAATGTTAGCTGCCTATTCAAAGTACTTCACCTCTTGTAAAAATCCTGCATCGAACTGCTTCTTGACTTCGTCCTTTATCTTCAATACGATATCTAGCCTCATTCTTCGCAACTTCTATTGGACTGGCTTACAATCCTGTCTTATTGGAAGACGATGTACCACAATATCGGTATTTAACCCTGGCATATCTTGATAGGACCATGCGAAGATATCTTTGAACTCACATAGCAACTCAATCAGTCCTTGCCTTGTGTCTTCAGCAATATGCGTGCCGATTTTCACCTCTTTCCCTTCCTCTAGGGCTACATTCTCTATTGCCTCTTTCTCATGGGGCATTATTTGTTTCTCCTCCTATTTTACCATCCTCAACAGATCTGAAGACACATCACAATCTTGGACATTTTCAAAATTCTGAGATTCCTCTAAACACATGTCTTGCTCGCGAAAGAAATCAGGATTTGTAATATCAGTGCTCATGTCATTGATATCTAGGGACCTGTGAAGTATGAAGAATATACAAAGAATGAATGAATTTAAGAATGATTATTTATGTGCTATGAATGAAACAATAAGAATTGCAAAAGTTTAACGGAATATTGGTTGATAAAAATGAAACAATACTCGTTCAAATTGATAAAAGTTATGTCTTATTAAAAAAATAATAGATGATCGTAAACCCATTCCACAAATGTAATCTTATTATTCCTAGGCCCTAGAGTAACAAGAATGTTTCGAGAATTACTCTGAAAAATTTCTAAAGACTACAGGAAGTTCCTCCGCAATTCAATTGTTCAGAGAGCTTCCCAATTCGTAAGGGCGAATGCCCTCAAGGTTTCCTTGCTCCAATCTTTCGTCGTGTATAGCATTAATCTGATGACTTTCTTTTATAAGTAACCCTCCTGATATGAAGGCTTGGGATATTAGAAGGAATGTCATCGGCTCCCACTCCCCTTCTCTTCCATTAATGCTTGCCCTTCTTCTCTCTTGGCGCTTCTCAACTTCCTTCCTCCTTTGTTTATAGTCTAGCTTGAAGCCCAGGCGAAAGCGATCTTTTTTCTTTTTCAGTTCTGGGATTTGAGCCCCTTCTTGTAGGTATTTTCCTAACCCTCTTCTTGGTAAGGCTTCATTTCCCACCATCATTTGTAGAGCCATCCTCGTGGCTCTTACTATTTTTGGCACCGGTGGCTCACTCCCTTCTGTAATGAAGGTTGCATTCACAAATTCTAAAGAGCGAAAGGAACACTCAATAGACTCTTCGTTCGTCTCGACATAAGGGGCCTTGCTAGTGACTGCGGTTATAATGTCCTCCTCCGCATTGATGGTTACTAACCATCCATCCGTCACTAACTTTAATTTCTAGTGTAACGATGAGGGCACCACTCTCGCTGAGTGTACCCGTGGCCTTCCTAATAAGCAATTGTAGGAGGGCTTGATGTCCATCACTAAAAAGTCCACCTCATATGTGTTTGGCCCAATCATCAAAGGAATGTTGATTCTTCCCATGACCTTCCTTTCCGTACCATCAAAGGCTCTCACTATATTATGGCATGTTTTCATGTGAGAACTATCTACGAGCAATCTGTTCAATGTCGATAATGGTAAGACATTTAAAGCTGATCCATTATCAATAAGCATACTTGGCAGTGTATACCCCTTACAATGAGTGGTGCTGTGTAAAGCTTTAGTTGATCCCATGCCACCAAGTGGGATTTCATCATCATTGAAATAGATGAAATTGTCAGCACTTATGTTACTAACCAATCGATCCAACTTGTTGACGGATATATCATTAGTAACATAAGTCTCATTGAGCACCTCTATTAATGCTTCCCGATTTGCCTCTGAACTTAGAAGCAAAGCCAACACTGATATACGAGCTGGTTGTTTGCGCAATTGTTCAACCACTCTGTACTCACTGTGTTTTAAGAATTTTAAAAATTCTCTGGCTTCTTCTTCCTTCACTGGCTCATTAACTAGTGTCTCGATCCCTTTTCCTTTGTCTAAAGCTTTTGTTTTTGCAGGCTCAACTTTAACCCCTTCTGTATCATAGCGCTTCCCACTACGTGTGTAAAAACCTTCACCTTGAGCTTCCTTAGAAGCACTAGCTTTATCCTCCTTCTCCTGCATTGACGCATGGCAGTTATAATTCCAGGGTACCCTCTTGTTATCCTTATAAGGAAAGGAAACAGGTTTATGACTGATGACTTTCGGTACTATTGGTGTTTCAACTTCATTACTTCCTGGTAAAGAAATAATAATCCTTGGTCGGTTTTGATTCTTCGATGCACCTTCTAATGTGCATATATGTCCCTCATTTGAGCCAACTTCATATAATTCTAGCTCTTTGTTGTCCATAAGGCTTTGTACCAAGGCCTTAAACTCATCGCATTCCTGGATCTCGTGCCTCTCTTCAGCATGGAACTCATAGTAGTCCCTTGCTCCTTTATTCCTCTCTTTAGAGATTATCATCTCTCTTTTCACCATTTCTTCTCAATTCATTTTCATCGGCGTTCTCACCTTGGACACGCCCTCTTTAATCCTTCTCATACCCGTATCCCCAACTACATTTACCCCTTGATCACCATGATTTGGCATCAGGTTCTCTGTACTAGGGGTGTCGTCAAATTTTACTACCCCCATCTTGATTAGTCTCTCTATGGCCTTCTTAAAATCGGTACAGTTTTCAATCGAATGCCCCGGTATTCTAGCATGGTATTCGCATCTGGCACTTGCGTCATTCCATTTGGGATATGGGGGCTGCAGTGGTTTCAAGTGAAAAGGAGCAATAGCATGTGCATCGTATAAGCTTTGATAAAGCTCATGATACGTCACAGGGATAGGTGTGAACTGCATCCTTTTAGAATTCTGCCTTGTGCCTGACTCCTGCCTATGAGAACTCTGTTGCTCAACCGCAGCTGTTTTAGGTTGACTAACTGTGATTGCCTTCGTGTTGAAGGTGCTTGTGTTATTCACTTCACTATCCTTTCTCCTTGGGGCTGATATTTTGGTCACTTCCCCCTCAATTTTGCCACCCTTTATGGCATTCTCGATCATCTCTCCCGCCATGACTATATCCGTGAAGCTTTTAATGGTTCTCCTAATTATGTGAGTGATGAATGGAGCCTTTAAAGTGTTGATGAACAACATGGTAGTCTCCTTTTCCAACAACGGTGGTTGAACTTGTATTGCCACCTCTCTCCACCTCTGTGCATATTGCCTAAAATTTTCATTAGGCTTTTTCTCCATGTTTTGCAGTGTAATCCTATCCGAAGTCATATCAGTCACATGATTGTACTGCTGCATGAAGACCTGTGCAAGATCCCTCCATGAACTTATTCTGGCCCAGCTCAGTTGATTATACCACTTGGCTGCTGCTCCAATTAAACTGTCTTGGAAACAGTGGATCAACAGTTGATTATTATTCACGTACCCAGTCATCCTCCTACAGAACATCTTAATGTGGGCTTCTGGCAAGTAGTCCCATTGTACTTCTCAAATTCTGGCATCTTGAATTTGTGAGGAAGCACCAAGTCTAGGACCAAGCTTAGATCTTTGGCATCAACTCTATGATGCCCATCAGTATTCTCTAAAGCCTTGAATTTTTCCTCCAACCATTTGCAACGTTCTTCTATCTGTCTTGCAGCCTCAGTTCTAAAATCCTCTTTTTTAGCCCTGTCTAAGTCAGGAATGACAGGATTTGCGATATTGTTGCCCAAATTAAATCCTGAACTAGTTGGGAAATTTATGGGGATCCCAGCATCGACCGACCCTTGTTGAGGCCTTATAGTGACAGACGGCCTCTTAGGAAGTACCTCGGTTGGTGTAGGCACATGGGGTGGGGTGAAACCTAGAGGAGGATCCTCACCATCCTTGCCAGTAGTTATCATGGGAGCTTTTCCCTTATCAGTGGCCCTCAGTAGTTGAGCCATCTCAGCCATCATGTTCCTTTGAGCCTCCAACATTTGCTCCCTCATGTCGTTTTGCATTTTTGCCAATTGCTCTTGCAATTGGTCCTGCATGTCTTTCTGTAGCTGTTCAAATCTTTGGTCCATATTCTTTGACTTAGCGCATGTACCGTAAGGATGTGTTTCTTCCAAATTTTCTTTCTCTTACTCTCTTTCTCCCTAATAATTTTAACTAATTAGGGTTTTTCTATAAACTTGAATGCAAATGATGTGATGTGATACAAATGCATGAATGCAAAAAAATGTCGATTCTGATTTAGTTTCATTTTAGAAAATGTTATTTAAGGAACAAAAATCTTTTCATAAAACGGATTACAAATACGCTTTTGCCCGTAGGCCTAGAGTCTTAACCCTATCTAATAACAATGCTAACTCTCGTCCTCTGTCTGACGATGACTCATACATTATACTTAGCGTTCTAGCTTGTACCGCCAAATCTTGCAAGTGTTCAGCAACCTCTCGAATCTGAACTAAGGCTTCTCCCATGAGATAATCCCTATTTCCAACTTGATCCTGAAGATGGTGAAGTTCTCCCTTCCACTGTTCTTCTCTTGCCTCGAGCTACTCAATCCGTAGCTCACAATCCTGTAGTGCTGTTTCCAACCCTCCAATATTGTGCCTCATGTCCTCAATTTTATTCAAGCTTGCCTTTAACTCAATCGCAAAGTTACGACCTTGGTGATGATGAAGAGATCGTCCAAGTTCAGCCACCTTAGTTTTTAATCCTTGATTTTCCTTCTCTAGGGCCTGATTACGTTACTGCATTTCTTGGAACTTCTTCTCTCAATACTCGGCTTTGGCTCTTTCTTCCTGAATCTCTTGCTGCCATTTCTCTGAAGGTCTCCCTAATCCGACCCTTTTCAACGTTACCTGAGCCTTCTTGTAGTGTGTCTTTAAATCATCTCGATCTTCCTCGATCTTTCTCTTTTCCTTTTTCACCTTCTCGACTTCCATCTTTTGAACATCGACATCGAGACTTAAGCACATTTTTTCCTCTTTGAGCTTCTCAATCCTCTTTTCAAGCTCCGAATTCTTTCTCTCAAACTCTTGCTTCATAACCTCCAACTCTGATGGAATCACTCGTAAGCTCTCCTCTAATGATCAAGCCACCCCTAAAATCGGCCTAGGGACATTATCATTGACTCTCCTACTAAACCATCCTTTATACTCAAGGGTTGACGTCGAGCTTTCGGTCAAGATCTTCATACAGAAAGGCTTCTTCCAAGCCTTAGAAATCTCTCGCATTCTCTTCTTATAGTGATCTTCTTTATAAGAGAAATCACTCTGAGCTAAACCCTGTGTAGCCGGTATGAACTGCCTCGCCCGATATTGCCTTAGAATAAGCAATGGTCCATATCCAACAACTCCCCAAATTCCTGGCAGAGGGACCCAATCAAAACTGCCACAACGGTAAAGGATTTCACTAGGAACCAACCTAGGAGCCTTCCACATAACATCTTCCTCTCGAAGATTTTGAATAATGTCTATCCACCTCTCCTCTGAAATGTCATCTCTCCTAAGCACGTCTACTGCTTCCTTTAAGGGAGTAACCTTCAAAGAATACTCGGCAAGAAACCTTATCAAGCTTCCAAAAATGACTGTAGAACCAAACCAACAGCAACTGTGCACATCCAATGAATCTATTTTCTCCGGCCCTCCGACATGCACTCAAAGATATAAATGTCTCAGCTAGGATTGCTGGTACCGGTGTATTTCGCCATCGACACGATCGAACAAACCAGAATCGCCTCATCTATGTGCCCTAACGCCTTTGGGAAAATCACCATGCTGTAAATACTCAAAGCTAGGACGTCGACCCTTTTCTTTACGTCTGGATGTGTCGATATCAAATCCCTCAAAATGGCCCATGGAACGCACTTACTATCACCCTTTTGCTGTACACGAGCTACAGCCCATTGCTCACTCATCCCAGTAATCATCACCAACTTCTTTGCAAAAGTTGGAAGACTAGCAGGCCTAACATAAGCCTTGTGACCCTGAATCCTCGGGCAACGCAGTAAAGTCGTATACTCCTCCAAAGTAGGTACAAGATCTACATCACCAAACGTAAAGCAACTATAAGCAGGGTTCCAGAACTGTATCATAGCTCGAAACAAGTGCCTTTCTATTTTGACGTCTAACAAATAGGGAAAGTCACCATAATTCTGATAGAAAAGCTACTTAGCCTCGTCATCCCATTGGGCCCAAATGTCTCTCAACTCTTGAAACTCATTCTGCGTCGAATTAATACGGGTGAAGTCCCATAACTCTGATGTATGCCCCTTAGTGACACTATCTCCTTTTTCTAACTGGGTTTTCTCTGACCAGGTACAGATAGAGGCATTGTCCTCCACTTTATCAAGATATTCGTTCCCCATTACAAAACTTTCTAACTCAAAAATCGAACCTTGAATCGATATCTTTGAATGTTGAATGACATGCAATTAAGCAAAATAAAATAGGTCTGTATCATATATGTAAGAAATGATAAACAAGTACTTACAAGGGTAGCTTACTATTTTCCCTAGGGTAAGCACTTAAAGTTCACTATATGAGTTTTAGTTCTAAAGCAAGGGTACCTGAACCAGCAGATTCCTTGGTCGTCACCCATTATAGGCTCATATAGACCAAGTTCAGTTCAGGGGAACACATTTCCCTATGGTCATGCGGAGATGAAAATCTCACGAAGACATAGGCACAGTATCCCGGAAGCAATCCACTAACTCATGCGGAGGTGAAAACCTCACGAAAGCTTAGTTTCTTACCCCCACTTAAAGGTGTGACCAACGGTCATACAAATGCAATGTGCGAAATCAACATGTGCAGCAAACACTTGTAAAATAATCAATCTTTTAAAATTTTCCAAACTTTTAACATTAAGGCACAAAAAAAATCAATTCTTGGCTTGACTCTCTTATAAGTCCCCAGTGGAGTCGCCAAGCTATCGAACTCATTTTTAACGGGGTTTGAAAAACGGGGTTTGACTTAAAAAAAATGAAAACGGGAGTCGCCACCAATCTTTTTAGGTGTGATTGGATCACCTTTAAACATTTTAGTCTACGAAAATTTGAGTAAACTGGGTCGGGAGTCAGTTACGTACGAGGAAGGATTGGCACCCTCGCAACGCCCAAAATTGGTACCAAATTGAATAGGTTTCTGTCTTAATGTCAAAATTTTGAAAGAGTTTAAAAATAGGATCCCTTTTAAAAGTCAGAATAGTTTGAGTTTAAAACTGAGATTCCTTCATTCCAAATATATAAATATCACATCCAGCATGATAGGACATGATATTTTAAAATTCTTGTAACTGAAATCACCTCGTAATTTATAAAATCATTTAGAAAGGTATTTTAGGCATTTAGAAAAACGAGAAATTGCAACCCAGCATGTTAGGGCACCATTTCCCGAATTCCTAAATACGAAAAAATATTGCCTCATTTTTAAAACTCTTTTGGGGTTTTTAAAAAAAAATTAAACGATGATGCATTTAACATATTTCAAGATATCAATAATAACATAAACTACATGGTACATATTTTAGCAATTCATGCAAATATACTTAAAAACAACATACATTAACATTTCATGCAAAACACAACGTGGAAAACCCTAAATTTCATAACATATATGCAAACATAGCTTAAAATAACAACATAAATAATCAATTTTATGTAAATATATAAAAACAATAAATAACATAAAAATAATTTAAGATAAAATTAACATACTAAAACACTAAATAAAAAACATATGAAAATAAATCAACAAATTTATGAACATATATAAAATAAGTCAAAAGGAAATAAATACAAGATAACAAATATTTAAAACAAGATATAAATAGTGAAAAGAGATTTTTTTAAAAAAGGTTAATATATATACAAAAATATACTATATGGTATAATAACCTAATATATATACTTATAATAATATGCTAAATAGGAACAAAATTTTGTAATAAGTTTAGAAGATTATATAACATACTAAATATTCAATAATATGTAATAATAATTTACAAGTGTTAAAATTATAATAATAAAGATAAAGATAAACAACATAATAAATAATATATGATAAAATATAAATAAATAATAGATAATATATATAATAGACAACATAACATAATAATATAAATATATAATAAAATAATATACGATAAATAATTTTTATATATGAATAATGTTTATAGTAAAATAAGTAATATATAAAATATTTAAAATAAATAAATAAAAATTTAGCAATATATAAAAAGGATTAAAATTAATGATTAATAAACTGTAGGGTTAATTTTAAAATATCAAAACTGAATTTGGGGCTAATTAGAGTGCGTTAAAGAGAGGGACTCACTGGGTAAATAACCCTAATCCCTAAAACGCCACCGCTTCCAAAGATTCGTGTATTACAGGCTCGAGACTAAATTGAAATTAAAAATAAAGTTATTGGGTAAAATTTAAATATGAAAGAAATTTAATTTTAAAGGATAGAAGTGCTGAATGACCAATTGGACAATTATTCCAATAACAGAAAACATGCGGATCCCTTGGCCGGGTCGGGTCGACACACGGGTTGTATGCTTAAACGGTGCCGTTTTAAGGCTTATTGTTTTAAGCCAAAACGGTGCCGTTTTATACTATTATAAAAACAAAATTTTACACCCAAATTCATTTAAACCCTGCCCTTTTGTAAAACTCTCTCTCGGTTCTTCTCCTCAGCCCGGAATCCGGCGAAAGCTCTGTCAGTAGACCGCTACACGCGCCATCGTACGCGGCGGTCGGGGAGTCTAAAATCTTCCGTTTTCTAAGCGCGTCAAAGGTGACCCTCTTTCCTTCTTTTTAGTAATATTCTTTAAAAATGTTGTTTTGTATGTATTGAAAAAAAAACAGAAACGAAAAAATAACAATCAACAAAATATCACCTTTCTTTAAAAAAAAACACTGTTTGTGTTTCTGTTTGTGTAGAAAATTGTACAACTGTTTGCGTATGTGGTTCGTGTGGTCCCTATTACAACGATAGCACTCGGGCTTTATAGCCACTGTTTACATTTGGTAAGAATAATTTCCTTTGGTTTCTTCCTATTTTTGTGCTGCTATGCTGCTTTTCTTTCCATTTGTGTGCAGGTGAGTACGGAAATCACGGCGGTGATGAAGGCTTGACGGTGGCAGTGATGGACCAGTCATTGACTGCGCACTGGTGCTTGCGGCACGAGATCTTCTGATGTTTGGTATGGCTTGGGAGCTGCGGCACAAACCCTAGCTAGGGTTTCCCGAAGCTGAAGATAGGTTGGGCCAATTGGGCAAATTAAGTCTTGGGTTACTGGACTAGTTTGGGGTATCAGGGGTATTGGGTATTTGATTGTAAATGGGCTGCTGGGTTAAGCGGGTTATTGGGTTAGTGTTTAGCTGGGTTATGGGTGTAACGGGTTATTGGGTTAGGCATTTAATTTTGGGCCTATGGGTTAGTGGGCTATGGTATTTGGGTTCTGTAAAAGGGCTTAAATGGATTATTTAATTTTATTTTTCGTTTAATTTCATTTTTTAATTTATTAAAAGGACTTAAATGGACTGTAAAACTTTTATTAATTTATTTAATTTTTGTTTCTACTTTTATTTATTTATTTTATGGGCCCGGGCAAATTTGGGCTATTACAGTTGCCCCTTTTTGCTCATTACTGTGTAACAGGAATAGAGCAAAGATTATAAAAGGACCAAATTTGCCCCGCCTAGCCTAGTCTCGAAATCTTGATCCTTATCTTCCTCAAAGGTATTCTAATAGCTTCAAACTTGCTTCATCGTAACTCAGGAATGTCAAATCTGCTATCTTCAACCCGCTCCCTGCAAACTCAGGAACACCAAGCTGAAATCTCTGATCTACTCCTTGCCTTATACGGAGAAGCCGAATCTGTCATCTTCGATCTGTCCTCTGTCAATACAGATACTCCAAATCTGCTATCTTCGATCTGCTTTCTGTCAATACAGAGATGCCAAATCTGTCATCTTCAATCTGCCCTCTGTCAATACGCCAAATCTGTTATCTTCGATCTGCTCTTTGTCAATACAGAGACAAAAAATCTGTTATCTTTGATCTGCTCTCTGACAGTACAGAGACGTCAAATCTGTTATCTTTGATCTGCTCTCTGTCAATACAGAAATGCCAAATCTGCTATCTTCGATCTGCTCTCTGACAATATAGAGACGCCAAATCTATCATCTTCGATATGCTCTCTGTCAATACAGAGACGCCAAATCTGCTATCTTTGATCTGCTCTCTGTCAATACAGAAATACCAAATCTGCTATCTTCGATCTGCTCTCTGACAATACAGAGACGCCAAATCTGCTATCTTCGATCTGCTCTCTGCCAATACAGAAATGCCAAATCTGCTATCTTCGATCTGCTCTCTGACAATACAAAGACGCCAAATCTGTCATCTTCTATCTGCTCTCTGCCAATACAGAAATGCCAAATCTACTATCTTCGATCTGCTCTCTGACAATACAGAGATGCCAAATCTGCCATCTTCGATCTGCTCTCTATCAATACAGAGACGCCAAACCTGTTATCTTCGATCTGCTCTCTGACAATACAGAGACTCCAAATCTTCCATCTTCGATCTGCTCTCTATCAATACAGAGATGCCAAACCTGTTATCTTCGATCTACTCTCTGACAATACCGAGACGCCAAATCTGCTATCTTCGATCTGCTCTCTGCCAATACAAAAATGTCAAATCTGCTATCTTTGATTTGCTCTCTGACAATACAGAGACGCCAAATCTATCATCTTCGATCTGCTCTCTGTCAATACAGAGATGCCAAACCTGTTATCTTCGATCTGCTCTCTGACAATACAGAGATGCCAAATTTGTTATTTTCAATCTGCTCTCTGACAATACAGAGACGCCAAATCTGCTATCGGTGATCTATATTATCCTTTAAAGGTCATAACCTGTAGAATGCATATGTGCTCATGCCCGATGATTAAGGTGACATGATCGAAATGAGTCAAATGCTCCTAGACATATTTTGATGCAAAATGTTATGAAAATGATTCCTATTTCGGACGTCTTTACTCATTCATCCATCAAAGTTCCACTTTTATTTTACTTAAAGTATCAATCATACTCCGCTCATGTATTTTGAATCAGATTGGTCCTATTGTACCATTCTCCGGACGTTACGACCTGCTGGAGACGATCCTCTCCTACGATTGAATCGTTTGAATTGTCCAATTATCCTTTAAACTAAAGAAATTTTCTTGAATACCTCTGACCCTTACTCATGGGAATTCTTCAAACAATTGTTCTGTTTTAGTTTCTTGGATTCTCTAGAGATTTCCAGAGTAATATGCAAAACTTCGTTTGTAAAAATATTTAGTTCATCAATCATTATTTCAATGCAACACACTTTATAATGGAAGACAAATAATTTAATCTTGAGAATAGTTAGATAAATCATCAGAATACAATAGGAAATTAATCTGAAAACATATCTTTGAGAAGAAAAGGAATCCAAAGATAGCAAATAGGACAAAAATCAGATGTCCAACATATCACAGTTTAGGCTTCTATATACAAATTCTATGAAGACTGTTTTTGAGTTTAACATGTGTTTAGAAGATCCAAAGTATTTTGTTGATGCCCCGGTATGTAACATACTCCATTTCTTGTCAAATCTGGTATAGCAAGGTCACTGCATGCTTTTCGAAATTTGAGCATCCCTTTCGGGTTTTCAACTCAAAACCCATTTGGTCTCAGGGCGCCCTTTACGGGTTTTCACCTTGGCCTCTCTATTTTTTTTTTAAGTTTTTAGAAGTCTCAAAGCGCCCTTTTTGGGTTTTCACCTTGACTTCCTTTCTCTTTAGACAAAGTACTTCTTGACTGAGTCTGAATTCACTGGATTAGGTAAACTTTTCCCATCCATTTCTATCAAAATTAGTGCACCACCAGAGAAAGTCTTCTTCACAACATAAGACCCTTCCCAATTCGGCATCCATTTTCCTCTAAAGCCTTTCCGTATAGGAAGAATCTTTTTTAATACCAGGTCCCCTTCGTGGAATTCTCTTGGACGAACTTTCTTGTCATAAGCTTGCATCATTCGCTTTTGATACATCTAACCATGACGAATAGCCCTTAACCTCTTTTCTTCAATCAAATTCAGTTGATCATACCGCGATTGAATCCACTCTGCTTTATCCAGCTTTATCTCTGATAAAATTTGAAAAGAAGGTATTTCCACTTCAATGGGTAACACTGCCTCCATCCCATAAATCAACGAGAAAGGAGTTGCCCCAGTAGAGGTTCTGACGGACGTTCGATAGGCCAAGAGTGCAAATGGTAATTTCTCATGCCAATCTCTGTAGGTCTCAGTTATTTTCCCTACTATCTTCTTGATGTTTTTGTTGGCAGCTTCTACCCCCTTATTCATTTTTGGGCGATATGGAGATGAATTATGATGTTTGATTTTGAATTGGCTGCAAACTTCCGTAATCATGATATTGTTCAAGTTCAATGCATTATCCGATATAATCCTCTTAGGCATTCCATACCGAAAATTAATCTCCTTTTTCAAGAATCAACTTACTACCGACTTGGTAACACTAGCATATGAAGCTGCCTCTACCCATTTTGTGAAGTAGTCGATGACCACGAAAATGAAACGATGCCCATTCGAAGCTTTTGGTGATATTGGCCCAATGACATCCATGCCCCACATGGAAAATGGCCATGGAGAAGTCATAACATGTAAGGGTGAAGGTGGCACATGAATCTTGTCCCCATATATCTGAAATTTATGACATCTCTTAGCATAGCTGATACAATCTCCTTCCATAGTAGACCAATAGTCTCCAAACCTCATAATTTCCTTTGCCATTGTAAAGCCATTAGCATGTGCCCCACAAACACCTTTATGTACTTCTTCCAAGATTTGTCTGGCTTTCACAGCGTCGACACATCTTAAAATCACCTGATCTTTCCTTCTTTTATAGAGGTTGTCCCTATCTAGTACATATTCGCAGGCTAACCTTCTCAAGGTTCTTTTTTCATTCTCAATTGCCTGCTCAAGATATTCACGGTTTCTCACATACTGTAATATATCTTGATACCAAAGATGGTCATCCTTTTCCTCTTCTTCAATGTTACAAAAATGAGCTGGAACCTCAGAAATACTCATCTGAATTGGTCTCACATCCTCTTTTTTATTTGATTTAATCATGAAAGCCAATGTTGCCAAAGAGTCCGCCATCTGATTTTCGTCCCGTGGGAGATAACTGAAAGTGTCGTTATCAAACCCTTTAAGTAACTCCAAAAATACCCTTCAATAATTAATCAATTTGGGGTCCATTGTCTCCCATTCACCCCTAAGCTAGTAAATTACCAACGCAGAGTCTCCATATACTTCCAGGGTTCTAATTTTCCGCTCTTTGGATGCTCGAATCCACATGATGCATGCTTCATACTCGACCATATTGTTTGTGCAGTCAAAATCTAATTTACATGTAAATGGATAATGATCACCATTTGGGGATACCAAGATTGCCCCAATTCCATTGCCTACCGCGTTGGATGCGCCGTCAAAGTTCATCTTCCATAGATGTTCTTCAATAGTTGCCACATACATCAACTCCTCATTAAGGAAATCAAAGCTCAATGGCTCATAATCTTCTAGAGCTCTGCTAGCCAGAAATTCTGTTATCGCGCTCCCTTTTATAGCCTTTTGACTCACATAGACTATATCAAACTCTGAAAGCAGTACTTGCCACCTTGCCATTCTTCTATTTAGGGCTGTTGACTCCATCATGTACTTTAATGGATCAAGTTTCGAAATTAGCCAAGTCGTATGATATAGCATATATTGCCTCAACCTTCGAGTCGTCCAGATTAAAGCACAACACAACTTCTCATTTGGCAAATATCTCATCTCACACTCTGTTAATTTCTTGCTGAGGTAATATATCGCCTTCTCATTTCTTCCTAACTCGTCACGTTGACCAAGCACACACCCCATAGAATTACTAAACACTGATAAGTACAGAATTAATGGTCTATCTGGGCTGGGCGGAGATAATACTGGAGCGTTTAACAAGTATTGCTTAACCTTATCAAAAGCATTCTGGCATTCCTCATCCCATGTACCTTGGTTGTATTTTCTAAGGAGGCGAAATATAGGATCACATTTCTCGGTTAATTGTGAAATAAACCGAGCGATATAATTCAATCTTCCAAGAAAACCCCAAACTTCCTTCTGAGTACGTGGTGGAGGCAATTCTCGTATGGCTCTAACCTTGTCTGAGTCAACTTCTATTCCCTTTTCGCTGACCATAAAGCCCAATAACTTCCCCAACTTAGCTCCGAAGATACACTTTGCCGGATTAAGCTTTAACTGAAACTTCCTCAATCTCAGGAACAACTTCGTCAAAACTTCAATATGCTCTGTCTCTGTTCGAGATTTGGCAATCATGTCATCAACATACACCTCAATCTCCTTGCATCATATCATGAAATAAGGTCACCATAGCCCTTTGGTATGTTGCCCTTGCATACTTTATCCCGAAGGGCATTATATTGTAACAAAAGGTGCCCCAAAATGTTATAAATGTGGTTTTATCCATATCCTCAAGATGCATCTTTATTTGATTGTAACCTAAGAAGCCATCCATAAAAGAAAACAACGAATATCCCGCTGTATTGTCCACCAAAGTGTCGATGTACGGTAAAGAAAAGTTGTCCTTTGGGCTAGCTTTGTTCAGATCTCTGTAATCAACACACATTCGTACCTTCCCATCCTTCTTAGGGACAGACACAATGTTAGCCACCTATTCTGAATACTTAACCTCTTGTAGGAATACAACATCAAACTGTTTCTTAACTTCATCTTTTATTTTCAACACAATATTAGGCCTCATCCTTCGCAATTTTTGTTGGACTGACTTGCAATCTTGTCTTATGGGGAGATGATGTACCACGATATCAGTATTCAAACCCGGCATATCCTTATATGACCATGCAAATATGTCTTTGAATTCACGTAGTAGCTCAACGAGACCTTGTCTTATTTCCTTTGCAATATGTGTCCCTATTTTCACCTCTTTTCCTTCCTCCAAGACTACATTCTCTATTGCCTCTTTCTCACGGGGTAGGATTTGTTTCTCCTTTTGTTTCACCATTCTCAACAGATCTGGAGACACATCACAATTCCCGTCATCTTCAAAATCCTGAGGTTCTTCTACACATGTCTTGCTCAAAAGAGAATTCAAGATTTGTAATATCAGTGCTCATGTCATTGATATCTAGGGACCTGCGAGGTATGAAATAATGTACAAAGAATGAATGAATTTTAAGAATGTTTATTTGTGTGTTATTTATGAAATGAAAAATTTGAAAGAATTTAAAAGGTCAAAAGAATATTGATCGGTATAAAAGAATATTCACTTGGATTGATAACAAAAGTCATGTTTTATTGAAATGCAAATATCAGAACATGAGCCTATTTTACAAACGAAATCTTATTACTCCTAAGCTCTAGAGCAACAAGAGTATTCTGAAAATTACTCTGAAAAGTCTTTAAATACTACAGGAAGTTCTTCTACAATCCAGTTGTTTAAAGAGCTTCTCGATTCGTAAGGGCAAATGCCCTCAAGGTTTCTTCGTTCAGATTCTTCACTATGTACAGCATTTATGTGATATAAAAGTTTAGGATATATGAGGGAACGTCATCAATTCCCATTCTACTTCTCTTCCACTTAAACGCGCCCTTCTTCTTTCTTGACGCTTCTCTATTTCCTTCCTCCTCTGTTTGTGATCTGGCCTGAAACCCAAACCAAAATGGTTTCTCTTCTCCTTTAGTTCTGGAATTTGAATCCCTCCTTGAAGATATCTTTCCAATCCTTTTCCTAGTAAGGCTCCTCTTTCTATTGTTAGCTGCAAACCCATTCTTGTGGTTTTGGATATCCTAGGCACCGGCACCTCATTCCCCTTTAAAATAAATGTTGCATTAACGAATTCTAAGGAATGAAAAGAGCACTCAATGGCCTCCTTATTTGCCTCTACATAGGGTGCGTTATTGGTAACTACTGCTATGATGTCTTCCTCCGTCTTTATGGTGATCAACCGTTTGTCTGCTACTAACTTCAATTTCTGGTACAAAGATGAGGGCACTGCTCCTGCCAAATGTATCTAAGGCCTCCCCAACAGGCAATTGTAAGAGGGCTTGATGTCCACCACTAAAAAGTCCACCCCATACATGTTTGGCCCAATCATCAAAGGAATATCAATTCTTCCCATGACCTTCTCTCCGTGCCATCGAATGCTCTCACTACATTATGGCATGTTTTCATGTGAGACTGTCAATGGGTAATCTGTTCAATATGGACGATGGCATGACATTTAAGGCTGACCCATTATCAATAAGCACACTTGGCAATGTATAACCTTTACAGCGAGTGGTAATGTGCAAAGCCTTAGCTGATCTCATGCCTCCAGGTGGGATTTTATCATCATTGAAATAAATGAAATTGTCAGCACTTATGTTACTAACCAATCGATCTAACTTGTTGACGGATATATCATTAGTAACATAAGTCTCGTTGAGCACTTTCATTAACGCCTCACGATGTACCTCTGAACTTAGAAGCAAAGCCAATACTGATATACGATATGGTTGTTTACGCAATTGTTCAACCACGCTGTACTCACTGTGTTTTAAGAATTTTAGAAACTCTCTGGCTTTTTTTTCCTTCACTGGCTCATTAACAAGTACTTCAACCCCTTTTCCTTTATCAAAGGCTTTTGCTTTTGCAGGCTCAATTCTGACGCCTTCTACATCATAACGCTTCCCACTACGTGTATAAGAACCCTCATCTTGAACCTCCTTAGAAGCACCATCTATATCTTCTTTCTCCTGTAATGTCACATTGCAGTCATAATTCCAGGGTATCCTCTTGTTATCCTTATAAGAAAAGGAAACGGGTTTGTGAATAATGACTTTCGGTGCTATTTGTGTTTCAACTTCATTATTCCTTGGCAGAGAAATGATGATCCTTGGCCGGTTGATTCTTTGATTCTTTGGTCTACCTTCTAATGTGCAAATATGGCCCTCATCTAAGCCAACTTCATAAAATTCCAACTCCTTATTATCCATAAGGCTTTGTACCAAAGCCCTGAACTCATCACATTCCTGGATCTCGTGTCCCTCTTCTGCATGGAACTCATAGTAGTCCCTCCCTCCTCTATTCCCTTCTTTAAAGATTATCATCTCTCTTTTCACCATTCCTTCCCATATTACCTTCATCGGCATTCTTACCTCAGCCATGCCCTTTTTAATCCTTCTCATACCAGTGTCTCTAATTGTGTTTACCCCTTGATCACCATGGTTTGGTAACGGGTTCTCTGTACTAGGGGTATCGTCAAATTTTACGATCCCCATCTTGATCAGTCTTTCCACTGCTTTTTTAAAGCCAGTGCAATTTTTGATTGAATGCCCCAATATCTCTGTATAGTATTCACATTTGGCATTTGCATCGTACCATTTGGGATATGGAGGTTGCAGTGGTTTCAAATGAAAAGGAACTATTGCATGCGCATTAAATAGACTTTGATAAAGCTTCCGATACGTCACCGGAATAGGCGTAAATGAGACCTTCTTAGAATTTTGTCTCGAACTAGATCCTTGCTTTTGGGAATCCTGTTGCCAAATTGTAGTTGCTCTAGGTTGACTAACCGTAATCGCTTTTAAGTTATAACTACTTGTATTGTTCACTTCATTATCTTTCCTTCTTGGGGCCAATCTTTTAGCCGTTTCCCCCTCTATCTTGCCACCATTTATGGCCTTCTCAATCATTTTTCCTGCCATAACTATGTTAGCAAAGCTTTTGGTGGTACTTCCGATCATATGAGTAATGAATGAGGGCTTCAAGGTGTTAATGAACAGTATGGTAGTCTCTTTCTCCAAAAGCGGTGGTTGAACTTGCATGGAAACCTCCCTCTATCTCTGTGCATATTGCCTAAAGCTCTCAATAGGCTTCTTTTCCATGTTCTGTAAGGTGATTCTATCAGGAGTCATGTCGGTTACATGATTATATTGCCGCATAAAGGCTTGTGCTAAATCTCTACAGGAACCGATCTTTGCGCGACTCAAATGATTATACCACCTAGCCGCTGCCCCAACCAAACTGTCTTGAAAACAATGAATCAATAATTGATCATTGTTTACATAGCCAGTCATCCGTCTACAGAACATGGTGATATGGACTTCAGGGCAAGTAGTCCCATTGTATTTCTCAAATTCCGGCATTTTGAACTTATGGGGAAGCACCAAATTTGGGACCAAACTCAAGTCCTTAGCATCAATTCCCTGACGATTATCAGCATTTTCTAGTGCCTTAAATTTCTCCTCTAACCATCTGCAACGTTCCTCTAATTGCCTTGATGATTCGAGTCTCATCTTTTCCTTTTCAGCTACATCTAAATCAGGGATGACTGGATTGGCAGGGTTATCTCCAGGGTTGAATCTCGAACCAGTTTGAAAGTTCATGGGTATTCCAACATCGACTTGCCCCTGTTGAGATCTTATTGTGACGGACGGCCTTCAGGGATATGCCTCAGGTTGAGTCTGCACATGAGGTGGAGTAAAACCAGGAGGATGATCCTCATTATCCTCTTCAATAGTAGTCATAGGGGCCTTTCCTTTATCTGTTGCCCCCCTCAGCAGCTGAACCATCTCAGCCATGATATTCCTCTGAGCCTCCAACATTTGATCCTTCATCTCCTGTTGGATTTTCGCCAATTGTTCCTGTAATTGCTCCTCATTTCTTTCTGGATCTGCTCAAGTCTTTGATCCATATTCTTTGTCTTAGCGCGTGTACCGTAAGGTGTGTCGCTTCCAGATTTTTTTTTTCACACTCTTTCTTTTTCCCTAATAATTTTAACTAATTAGGGTCTTTCTATAAATTTGAATGCATATGATGTGATGAGATGCAAATGCATGAATGTAAAAAGATATCGATCCTGATTCAGTTTCTTTTAGAAAACATTATTTAAGAAACAAAAAATCTTTACACAAAACGGATTACAAATACGTCTTCACCCTCAGGCCTAGAGTTTTAACCCTATCCAATAACAAAGCTAACTTTAGACATCTATCTGACACTAACTCATACTTTGTACTCAATACACTAGCTTGCGCTGCCAGGTCTTGCAAATGATCAGCAACCTCTCGAATCTTTACTATAGCTTCTCCCATGAGGTAGTCCCTATCTCTGACTTGATCCTGAAAATAGTGAAGCTCTCCCTTCCAATATCCTTCTCTTGCCTCGAGCTGCTCAATCCGTAGCTCACAGTTCTGCAATGCTGCTTCCAACCCTCCAATATTGTACTTCATTTCCTCGATCTTGTCCAGGCTTACCTTTAACTCGACTGCAGAGTTACGACTTCGGTGATGATGAAGAGATCATCCAAGCTCAGTCACCTTAGTTTTTAATCATTGATTCTCCTTCTCTAGGGCCTGATTATGCGCTTGCATCTCTTGAAACTTCTTCTCCCAATACTCGGCTTTGGCTCTTTCTTCTTGAACCTTTTGTTGCCACTGCTCTGAAGACTTCCCCAATCCATCTCTCTTCATTGATAACTGTATCCTCTTATATTGCGTCTTCAAGTCATCTCAGTCTTCCTCAATCTTCCTCTTTTTTTTTCTCTCTTTTTCAACCTCAATTCTATAAACATCAACGTCTAAGCTTAGGTACATCTTCTCCTCCTCAATCCTCTCTATCTTTCTCACTAGCTCTAAATTCTTTCTTTCAAATTCTTACTTTATGACTTCTAACTCTATTGGAATCACTCGTAAACTCTCCCCCATCAATCGAGCAGGCCCCAAACTCGGCCTAGGGATGTTATCATTGATCCTCATGCTAAACCACTCTTTGTACCCAAGGGTCGTCGTCGGACCTTCAGTCAGAATCTTCACACAGTAAATTTTCTTCCAAGCCTCGGAAATCTCTCGCATCTTCTTCTTATAATGATCCTCTTTACATGAGAAATCACTCTGCGCTAACATTTGTGTTGCCGGTATAAACTGCCCCACTTTGTATTGCCTTAGGACGAGTAATGGTGCATAACCAACAACTCCCCAAATTCCAGGAAGAGGTATCCAATCAAAATTTCCACAACGATAAAGGACTTCATTAGGAGCCATCTAAGGGGATTTCTACATTACATCATCCTCTTGGAGATTCTGAAGTATTTCTATCCACCTTTCCTCTGTAATGTCGTCCCTCCTCGGTGTAACTGCTGCTTCCCTTAAGGGAGAATAATCCTTAAAGAAAACTCGGCAAGGAACCTTATCAACCTCCCAAAAGTGACTATGGAACCATACTATCAACAACTGTGCATATCCAACGAATTTACCTTCACCAGTTCTCCGACATGCACTCAAAGATCTGAACGTCTCGGCTAGGATTGCAGGCACAGGTGTGTTCTGTTTACTAAGTCGATTGAAAAAATCTACAACTGCCTCATCTATGTGCCCCATAAGTTTTGGGAAAATCACCAAACCATACATACTTAAGGCCAAGACATCAACCCTCTTCTTCACATCTGGGTGTGCCAATATCAAATCTCTCAAACTTGCCCACGGAATGTATTTACTATCACCCTTTTGTTGGATTCGAGTTGCGGCCTACTGTTCACTCACCCCTGTAATCATCATTAATTTCTTTACAAAAGTTGAGAGATTAGCAGCCTTAACATAAGCTTTGTTACCTTGAATTTTTGGACAGCGAAGCAGGGTCGAATACTCCTCCAAAGTAGGTACTAAGTCTACCTCTCCAAATGTAAAACAACTATAAGCAGGGTTCCAAAACTGTACCATAGCTCTAAACATATGCTTATCCACCTTAATGTCTAGCAAATAGGGAAGATCTCCATAATTCTGGCAGAACAGCTGCTTAGCCTCGTCATCCCATTGAGCCCAAATGTCCTTCAACTCCTGAAACTCATTCTGTGTCGAACTGATACGAGTGAAGTCCCACAACTCTGACGTATACCCCTCAGTGACACATCCCCCTTCTCTAACTGGGTTTTTTCTAACCACGCACAGACAGAAGCGTTGTCCTCCACTTTATCAAGATATTCATTCCTCATTACAAAACTTTCTAATCCAGAAATCGAACCGTGAATCGATACCTTTAAATGTTGAGTGACATGCAATGATAGCAAAATAAAGTAAGTCAGTATCATATAAAAGTATAACAAACAAACACTTATAAGGGTAGCTTACTAAAGGCTATCACTCTACTCCCTAGGGTAAGCACTTAAAGTTCACTATATGCGTTTCAGTTCTAAACCAAGGGTACCTGAACTAGCAGATTCCTCGGTCCTCACCCATTATAGGCTTATATGGACCAAGTTCGGTTCAGGGGAACACATTTTCCTATGGCCATACGGAGATGAAAATCTCACGAAGACATAGGTACGGATGTATCCTGGAAGCAGTCCACTAGCCCATACGGAGGTGAAAACCTCACGAAAGCGTAGCTTCTCACTCCCACTTAAAGGTGCGACCACAGCGGTCATGCAAATGCAATGTGTGCGGAAACAATATGCAGCAAACACATGTAAAAAGATCAATATTTTAAAAATTTCCAAACTTCCAACATTAAGACAGAAAATAATCAATTTCTTGGCTTGACTCTCTTAGTAGTCCCCAGTGG
Source organism: Gossypium arboreum (assembly GCF_025698485.1). Taxonomy (NCBI): domain Eukaryota; kingdom Viridiplantae; phylum Streptophyta; class Magnoliopsida; order Malvales; family Malvaceae; genus Gossypium; species Gossypium arboreum. Next base: position 103,554,251 of record NC_069071.1, on the reverse strand, counting down.
AGTCACCAAGCTGTCGAAACCTTTTTTTAAAAGGGAGGTTTTCTTTAAAAAATGGGAGTCGCCACCAAACTTTTTAGGTGTGGTTGGATCACCTTTATAAAACATTTTGGTCTACGAAAAATACGAGAAAACAGGTTCGGGAGTCCGTTATGCACGAAGAAGGATTAACACCCTCGCAACGCCCAATATTGGTACCAAATTGAATAGTTTTCTGTCCTAATGTCAAAAGTTTGAAAGAATATAACAAAAGGATCATTTTTTAAAAAAAAAAATGGAATAATTTGAGCTGAAAATCGAGATTCTTTCGTTTCAAAAGAGTGCAAACATCACATCCAGCATGATTGGACACGATATTCTTAAACTTTAGTAACTAAAATCATCTCGTGACTTACAAAATCTATTTAAAAGGATACTTTAGACTTTTAGACAAATGAGAAATCGCAACCTAGCATGTTAGGGCACTATTTCCCAAATTCCTAAATACAAAAGATACTGCCTCGTTTTTTTAAAATTCCTTTGGATTAAATGAAATATAAAACTTTAAAAGCGATGATGCATTTAACCTATTAAAAGGATCAATATTAAACTAATTAAACTACGTACTTTAACATTTCATGCAAATATAATATAGAAAATGATAAATACGACATAAATTACACAATATACATTAACATTTCATGCATATATAATAACATAAATATACACACATTATTATTTCATGCAAAATACAAAATAGTAAAATAATGAATATAACAATACAAATTACACATATATAATAGTATTTTATGCGAATATAATCTTAAAATAACGACATAAATAATCAATTTTCATACGAATATATAACAATAACAAAATAACATAAAATAAAAATATCCCATGAGATAAAATTAACATATTAAAACAATACCAAATAAAATACAAAAGGATAAAAAATTAAAAACAATTTGAAAAATAAATGAGGAAAAAAATATTTAAAGCAAATATATTATATGATATAATAGCTTAATATATATTTATATAAATAATACTATATTAAATATGTGCAAAACTTTATAATAAATTTTAGAATTTTTCATAATATGCTAAATAATTAACAATGATATATATATTATTTAATAATAGTATGAAAATTTTAAAATTATACATAATAATAAATATTAAAGTAACATTAAATATAATAAAAATAATATAATGAATAATATATATAGTAAAATGATATAATATATTATAAAATATATAAATAAAACATAGATAAATAATAATAAATAAGTGCATAAGTAAAAATAATATATATAATAAATCATTTATATATATACATAATATTTATAGTAAAATAAATAATATATAAAATATTTAAAATAAAATATATATGAAAAAAATAGAAAGGAAAAAATTAAATGGAAACAAAGCTCTAGGGTAAAATTTAAAAAATAAAAAATCCTAATTGAAACACGCTATAAAGCTTGAGGGACTCACTGGGTAATTTGACCCTAATCCCAAAATGGTGTCGTTTCCCAAAATAAGTTTTATAATTGCAGCTAGGACCAAATTGCAACAAAAATAAAAGGTCAGGGCCAAATTAAAAAAATAAAATGAAATTAAAAATGCGGAAGGATTAATTGGGCAATTTGCCCTTTAAACAAAAACGCGCGAATCCTATCCAGGTCGCGGGTCAACGAGCGAATCCTAGCTTTGAAACGACGCCGTTTTGAAGCTTATCGTTTTAAGCAAAACGACGCCGTTTCTGTGAGGCTATAAAAGCCAACTTTCAGCCTAAAAATCATTTTAAACCCGTCTTTAAAAAAACCAAAAAAACCTCGAAGAGGATTGAGGGCCAACCTTCTTGAGTTCGTCGAGCCTCCGTCCCTGGGCTCCCACGCGCCTACGCGCCGCCATCAACTCCACCACATACGGCAACCAGAAGCTGGAAAGCTTCATTTTTTGACGCGAATCCGGCGATAAGTCTTTTTCGTTTTATTTTACGATATTTGTATGTATTTATAAAGAGAGAAAAATGAAATAATCACCTCTATTTCTTTAATCCACTGCTGGTCTTTTATTGTATATATGTGTATAAAAAAACTGTAGTCTTACATCGTTCTTGATTTGGGCTTTTATAGCCACTGAAAAAATATATTTACAATCTTGATTTTATTTCTTGCTATATTTGTTTCGTCTCTGCTGTTTCTTTCCCTTTTTGCAGGTAACAGTGAGAAATCTGGCGGTGAATGCGCTGGCGACGATTCGTGCGCCGATTACTGCATGATATAGAGCTGGAGTCACGGCCCCGATGAAGCCGACTGGAACGGCGTGAGATGAAAGGGCGTGACGCTTGGGGTACTTGCGGCGTGAAGTTTCTAGAAACCCTAGGGTTTCCAGATTCGGTTTAGGCATTGAGTCTCGCTAGTTTGGGTTTGGGTATTTGGGCTGTTGGGTTTTAGGTGTAACCAGGTATAGGGTTAATGGGTCCCTTGGGCTATGTAAATGGGCTAATAATTTTGGGTTTTGTAAATGGACTGTAAAACTTTTATTAATTTATTTAATTTTTTTCTGCTTTTATTTATTTATTTTATGGGCCCGGATTGGGCTATTACACTTTTGAATTTTAAATGCGCTAGAATTCTCCCATTCCTTTACTCCTTGATTCATGGGATAAGATTTGGAAGAATCTAATCTAATCCCACCCACACCAATCGGGAAATTTCCAAAATTCGACCCTCTACCATTCCTGTCATCTACCAACCATTTACTCTTCCAAGCTGCAGCCCTATGCGACGGAACACGCAAGGTAAGATCCCATTGAAACACAATTTTATGCTTCGGAACTGTAGCCCATAACAGACGTAAACTCTCTCCATAACCCAATTTGCAACACAAGAAGCAAAATAACATTAGTTTCTATTACTCAAAACATGCATATGCACTTACACCATTTGGAAGCACAAACCTCTTTCTCCTTCATAATGCCTTGTAAACATCCATTCTTACCTGAATACGCATGACCCTCTTACTTCCTACTTGAAAAGTTGTAACATCGTATTATAAAAAATCCCTAATAAAATTACCCAATTGTTTTGCAACAATCTCAGACATAAATCCATGTAGAATGCCATGAACCAGCACAAAAAAATCCACCCAATTTAACCAGACACCTAATGGGTTTTCCCCCTCTAACAACCAATGAAAAATCAAAAGATGATAATTAAAACTCCAAGGTCCATCTTTTTCAATCCTATCTACATCTACCTTAAGATTGAACTAAAACATGAACCTACCTTCCCCTAGATCCAAAATAGAAACACCCCCAATCAGATGCCAAATATTTACAAGGGTCGTCCGCATCGCCTGGAAATTTACCAGGCTAGATGTTAAGACCCACAAAACAATTCACATAAGATAGATCCTTTTCCATTGAATCCACTCTTAGATGGAGCGTGTCCTCCTCCTCTTCTCCTAGAGAAAGATTCGCTACAGCCTTCTCCATCAAAATCAGAACAAAAAAAAACTAGAATGAAAAAAGTTGTGCTACACATAAAGGCGAATCCAGGGGGGCTGGCAGGGGCCTCGACCCCCCTAAAATGAAAAATTGTTGTTTTGCACCTTTAGAAAATTTTAAAAATTTTAAATTAGTAAAGGTAAAATTGCACTTTGGCCCCCTTAAAATTATGAAAATTTAATTTAATCCTTTAAAAATTACAAAAATATAGACTATTAAAAATTAAAATTTCATTTCGGCCCCCCCTAAAAAAAAATTCTGGCTTTGCCCCTGGCTACATAGCAAAATCTGTGCCAAAGAGCAGTGAAAGATGTGCCAAGCGGCAGAAAAAATTTAATTTAGTTCGAGTAATTAAATTGGCTACCTAACTATTATATATATTTAAATTAGATATTTTATATATATATTATAAACATATTTAAAATAAATAAAAATAATATATTTTTTACTTCCAAAAGATATATTTTTATACAAAATCTACTTATGATTAATTTAGGTCATATATGCCAAAAAGAAAGGTTTATTGGCTAAATAGTCTGATTTTCTTGAAAATTCAGAGAAATATGTCGTTTTTGGAGAGAGAGTATGAAAGCGCGTCTAGTTGGGTGCACTTTCTGCATAGCTGGTAGGAAAGCGCGACCCTGTTGGACGCAATTTTCCTTTAACTTGCAATTTTTGACTTTTTTAATACAATTAGTTTCTTTGGTCAGATGGTTAAATGCTAATGGTTTTGTCTTTGAGTCTTAGGTTTGATTCTTCTCCCACTCACATTTGTACCTTTTATTTTACGTTGTTTTAAGCTTTTTTTAATTAATATTTTTAATATATTAGTTTACTTAGTTAAATTGTTAAATAGTAATTTTATCCTTAAGACTCAGGTTTAATCACCTTTTCTAAACACATTTCTAATTTTTATTTCACGTTGTTTCAAGTTTTTCTATTTTAATTAATAAACATATTGTTTTAATTTTTAATTTTAATTAATCTTTTCAATTAATAACTCTTTTATTCATAAAATCAAATAATTACTACAAATCTGATTATTTTTAGTAAATATAATTTTTATATGTGTGATAATTATTTTTCAATCCATATTATAAGTGTACTAAAATTTTTTTATAAAGATTGGGCTGCAATTAAAATTCAAAATATATATATATAACCAAAATCATGACCCATACCAAAGAGCCCAAACCCATCCAAACAAAAAAAAAAACCTAAAAAACTAGAAAACCAACATTTCAAAATAAACCTTAAAAAAAAAGCTCACAGCCAGCCACCATTTTAGACGGTCTCTTCACTTCTTCCACATTTTTCCTCTACAACACTCCTCCAAGCAAACCATCATCATTCTCAACACCTCTGTAATTGGTAAAAGTATTTACATTATAAGCGATTTTACTCGCTATTATGGTTGTTCCCTTAATGGATCAACACAAGTTTGAAATACCTTTCCATTTTTTTCTTCCATATTTCTTTAAAAACCCAGAACCCAATCATTAAGTCTCTTAAAAAAAAAAAAAAAAAAGAGCCAGCCTCCCCATTTTCAGGTCCTCCGAAAGATTTAACCAGAGAACCTTCAATATGCTCAACCACCGCCTTGCTTATTGACTTCAACGGCCCTTACAACTTTACAAGAGAGACCAGAACTGAGATACGTATTTTCATTTTCCTTTAAACCTTCTTTTTCTAATAGATGTGCTACTTTATTTTTTTTTTGTCTCCTTGCATGTCGAAAATCACAAGTAATAAAGTTACTGCATAAGATTTTAGTATCAACAATATACGCTCTAATTTCAGATCCATCTTCCTCCTCACTTTGTAATTTTTTAATGATAGCTAACGTATCACCCTCGATTTCAACTCGTAAGAATCTAGACTCTGCCACCAAATCTAATTGCCTGGACGCATGCGAGAGCTTCTACTGTGAACACCGTTGGTATGTGTTCGTTCCTATATATTTTTGCTTTTAAGACTTGACCTAAGGAATTTCTAATAACAATCCCTGTACACGATCTATTATTCTGTCTTTCAAATGCAGCGTCAAAATTGATTTTGACATTCAAGTCGTCTGGTGGGCTCCAATTCTCATTAGCTACTATGTTGACAGGTACCTTTCTATTTACCCTTTCAATTTCCTGCATGTAGTCTAGAATAAATTGGACAACTCTCTCTCCTGTTTGTACCTTATTTTCACGAAGCAGCTTATTTCTGGTTGACCATAAACCCTATACAGTACACACAATACATTTTATCTGACTGTTTGAATTTTTTTCTAATAAGTAATGCATCTAGTCCTTATATTGTACCTGATTTTGTTCCAGGGGGCATCCAATTCCTAACCTTGTCCATACACCTGCTGCAAAAAAAAATGTTGAAATACATGTTCTCTTGTTTCATCACTGTTTCTGCTTCTTGGGCAAATCGCTGAATCCCGTATTCTGCGTTGATATAGATTTGAAAAAGTAGGTAGAAAATTATTTAAGATCTTCCATACCAGAATTTTTGTTTTAGAAGGCAAGGCCATCTTCCATAATTCTTTGTACATGGGTTTGTAATAATTTTGGTTTTGTTATAAATTTGTTGATCTTTCAATCTGTATTAAATTTTTGTACCCACTCCGCACTGTGTAAACTCCCGAAGCCTCACCTTGCCATATGAATTTGTCTAATTCTTTCTCAAGCAGGAGTGAGATACAAAGAATCCTTGATGTGTCATCTAGATGGAAGGTACGCCAAATTAACTCATTCTTCCATTGATTTGAGTCTTATTCAATTAAATCAGAAGCTAACATAAGATTTTGGGTAATACTTGGAAATTGAACCTTGAAGTCATCCGAGCTTGGGACCCATACATCATTCTAGATTTGTATCTGTGTCCCCGAACCAACTCGCCATCCCATCCCCTTGTCAAGAATTCCTTTTGTCGACCATAGGCTTCTCCAGGTATATGATGATAAGTTCCCTAACCTTGCATGCAGAAAATCTAAATTTGGATAATATTTGGCTTTTAAAGATTTGGCTAACAATGAATTTGGGTAACAAATTAAACGCCAACTTTGTTTAGCTAGCATTGCCACATTAAATTTTGAAAGGCATTGAAATTCCATTCCTCCGTCCTCTTTTAGGTCACTAAGCTTACTCCATTCACACCATTGAATTCCATGTTCTGCATGACTTTTTTGCCACCAAATCGGCTCATAATATTTTCCAACTCTTTGCACAATGATTTTGGTAATAAAAAACACGCCATAGAGTAAGTAGGAATAGCCTGCAATACTACTTTTATGAAAACATCCTTTCCTCCTACCGACAAAAATCTAGTGCTCCACCCTCTAACCTTACTAATCATCCTGTCCTTTAGTATTTGGAATTTTTTTTTTTATCCTTCCCAACCATATTAGGTAACCCCAATATTTCTCTAGGCTTTTAGAGGTTTGAACTCCCAATATACGAGCTACTTGTTCCCATTTTTACTCAGAGACATTTGTGCTAAAATATGCCATTGACTTTTTGAAATTAATGAATTGACCTGAACATACTTCATATTCTCGTAATACCGCTTTAAGATTATTTGCTCCCTTAACTGTGGCATCCCCAAAAAGAATGTAGTCGTATGCAAACAATAAATGTGTCATTAAGGGACCCTTACGACAAAACTTTACCCCTTTAAGATAACCTTTCCTAGCTGCAAGCCTCATTAAGGATGACAAACCTTCACTAGAAATTAAAAATAAATAGGGACTTCAGGGGTCACTTTGACGCAAACCCCTTATTGGTCTGAAGCACTCGCCCATCACCCTATTCAAACAAACTGAATAATTAACTGTTCATACACATCTCATGATTAAAGACACAAAAGACTCTACAAATCCCATTTTTTGCATGACTTTTTCCTAAAAAAACCACTCCACCTTGTCATATGCCTTATTCATATCCAGTTTTAGGGCTAGATATAACACTCCTTACTCGTATCCGAAGCCAGAACAGGGTTCGAGGCATTACCAGACTTACAACATAACATTCATACACATCCGAGATATTAAACTTGCGTGCAATTTAAAACTTTTAACAATCACAATCATATTGTCCCTTAAAAAGGCTCATCACAACCTTACATCAAGCTTAGAAGTGGTTTGGGACTAAACTGAGCTCATACATAATTTTTTGAAACTTAAACATTTTTCAAAGTCATACAGGTCACACGCCCGTGTGAACAGGCCGTGTACCTCACACAGCATTAGACAAGCCCGTGTGTCTAGGCTGTGGCAAAATAGGGCATACATACTGACTTGTCCACACGGCCACATGAGCGCCCGTGTTCCAGGCTGTGTGAAAATTAGGGAGGTTACTGACTTGGGTCACACGGCTGACCACATGCCTGTGTGTCTAGCCCGTGTACCCTTCGAAGTAGCCACACACATCCGTGTGCAAGCTTGTGTGACACACATGACCATTAGACACTCCCGTGTGTCTAGGCCGTGTCAAAACTGTAGGGTATACTGCCTTAATTCGAAAGACTACCCTAGGGGACACACGGCCGTGTACCAAGGTCATGTGTCACACACGGTAGAGTCACACGCCCGTGTGCTTAGCCGTGTGGAGTGAAAATAGGCTTGTTTTAAGCCACATTTCTCACCCTTCACAAGCACACCTAAAACCACAACTTTTCAATCTATTTCAATACACACATAGGCAATCAAAACATGCCAAATTCATATACAAATCATACCATTTCATCTCAAGCAAATTACTACTCAAATCACAACCTTTTCAACTACTAAATTACATATTCAAAACAACATATCATTATCAGAAATTTTACCTACATTCCTTATGCATTTTTTTCTCATCCTTTCATCATCTATTTCAGGCCATAAAATATACCAACTCAACCATACCAAAACATGCCAAAACACAAGGCTATATATACATCATACATCATACATGATTAACTAAACTTATGCATCAAGCCAACTTAAATGGTTATTACTCAACAACATTTATAAGCCAAATCACAACAAAATATACCATATTAACACTAGCCTATACATGCCATAAACCAAGCCCCAAAGTGTAAAAATACTGTAAATTAATAACAGGATAGTGTGATACGATCTCCGTTAACTTCCAACCCGAGCAATCATCCGAAACACTACAAAACATAGAAAAATAACACAAAGTAAGCTTCACAGCTGAGTAAGTTCATATATGAGCATAAAATGACCATAACATTCATATAACAACTTCAAATTAGATAAATCATTAACATTTAAAGCATCAATTCATGAACTAATTTCAAATTATTCATGTCCTCATTCGTAAGTTCTCAATTTTATATAACTCGATATTTGAGTAGTTTTCCATACACACCTGTACTGATACCTTTTATTTATCACACATACTCTTATCAAACCTTTCTAGTTTATAAGTACTTATGATACAAATTCATCGATTTTCCGATCCAATAGTCCAACTATGGTCTTACTCATACATTACCAAGGCCCTGCCGTGGTCTTTCTTTCACGTGCTATAATTCGGTTATGGTTTTATTAATCGGTTACCATAAGTATATTTAGTTATAACAACTATAATTCATATCTCACATATCATTCAATGCATACTTCATTATAGTCAAATAAACACATTTGACATGAAACATATCTATATACAATTCATTCTTATATAATATACATAATACTATATGAGATCACCAATTTACTTTCATTTAATTCTCACATAGATTCTTTACGTACCTGCATTGCTTAATTCTTTTACACTTTCTTTCTTGACTTGGCTTTGCCTGTTGAACCATTCGGAATCATTAAGGATACTCAGTAATCACATATAGCTCGTACAATGCCATATCCTAGATACGGTCTTACATGTTATCGTATATTGATGCCACTGTCCCACACAGGGTCTTACACGAAGTCGACTAACGATGTCGATGTCCCACACATGGTCTTACACATAATCGCAATACAAATTCACTATCCCACACAGGGTCTTACATGTAATCACAATAAAATGCCACTGTCCCACACAAGGTCTTACATGTAATCATATCTCAATAATCTAATGTCATGACATTCGTATCCTATACTATTCCTAAGGTTCGTACGAGGCTTTCGAATGTCGTAACTCTGTCGATTTTGGCTCGTAATCATGACCATTTAGCATTCAATTCAATTCAATAATAAATAAGCATTTATAACACAATTAAAGTACGTTTATTAGCATACGAACTTACCTCGTTCGCGGTAATGACGAATCTGACACTTCGTTTTTCTCTCGATATAGACTCGTACGAGGCTTAACTTGATCTAATCAATCAAATTCAACTATTACAATTCATATTCTATTCATTTTAACTCAATTTCATATTTTAGTAAAATTACTATTTTACCCCTAAAGTTTCGCATTTTTGTAATTTAGTCCTCATCACTTAAAATCACAATTTCATGAAATTAAATACAAACCCAAGCTAGCCTAATTTTCCATATATTACTATCAGCCCATATTTTCAATTTATTTCACATTGTAACCACTAAATTTCCACATTTCACAATTTAATCCAAAATTGATATTTTTACCAAAATTCACTTTACAAAACTTGTACATTTAAGAACGATGATTTATTTTCCATCATCAACCAACAAAATACTCATGCATTCAACAATGAAAACATTCAAATACTTTAACAGTTTTGAAATCGGGGATACGAGCTAGTTAAAACACAAAGCAACGATCTCAAAAATGTAGAAATTATTAAAAACGGATAAGAAAATACTCACATGCATGAGAAATGAGTATAGCCGAATGCTCAAGCTTCCATGGCTGTTCTAAATGTGAAATTTCGGTGGTGGAAGGTGATAATGAACCAAAATTTTCTTTTGTTTTATTTAATATTAACTTATTTACTAAATACCAACTTTAACCATTAAAAATAAAATAAATTTCAACAATGCCAAACCAAATATTCCACTAACCAAAATAGAGGCCTAATTATCCAATAAGGACTCCCACTTTAATATTCCATAGCTATTAGACACATTTGACTTATAGAACACAATTTTTACACTTTACGCGATTTAGTCCTTTTTGCTCAATTAACTATCGAAACGATAAAATTTTTCAACAAAACTTTAATATCATCTTATTGCCACTTATAAATATTTACGACTCAGTTTATAGAAACGAGGTCCTGATACCTCATTTTCTAAAACCATTTGAACTTAATAAATCACTTATAAAGCAAAAAAAAAATCACAATATCAAAAACCTTTTTTTAAAAATCACAATTAACTCGTAAATATTAAAATAATAATGAAATAATTTTTTTTGATGTCGGATTGTAGTCCCGAAACCACTGTTCTGATTAACCCTAAAAACAGGTTGCTACACTAGACCTCCATTATGGCCGATTCTTCTTTGTTTTAATGAATGCATTAATTCATAAGCCAAGAGAATATCATCTGTGATGAGTCTTCTTGGAACAAGTGCACTCTGGGCCTTGTTAATACATCCTTTTTTAAGCCTATTTGCCACTGTCTTAGCAATGATCTTGTACACAACTGTGCATAGGCTAATAGGTCAAAAATTCTTGAGGTTGGTAGGACTTGCCACTTTTGGTATAAGCACAATAGTTGTTAAATTAACTCTATCAATCGACCCTCCCTTATTTAAAATCTCAAGACAAATATCACCAACTTCTTGTCCAATAATATGCCAAAACCTTTGGAAAAATAAACTCGGAAAACCATCACATTTGGAAGCTTTTGTTGGTCCCATACTTTGAAGAGCAGAAAAAATTCATCGCTGGTAAAATCTTTACTTAGAATGATATTCATAGAATCCGAGATGTGCGTACCAATTCCTGATAGTATGTATTCAAGATTACCGACACCTCCTAATGAAAACAAATTTTTAAAGTACTATTTAACCACCTCCTCCAATGCGCTTTTTTCAAAACTTAGTTGACTATGTTCATTCTCAAGTTCTTCGATCTTGTTAGCTCTTCTTCTATGGGAAGCAAATTTGTGGAAAAATTTTGTATTCCTATATCCTTCTTTTAACCAATTCCACCTAGCTCATTGCTCCCAATATTTTTCTTCTTTATCAATTTCCAAATTCAAATGGATTTTAGCATCAATTAATTGAGCCAGGTTTTCATTTGTCCTTTCCATTCCATCAAGGTCTTTAATTCGGGCTAGTAACTTCTTTTTGAATCCTCTTCGTAACTTCTTGATTCCCATAACCCATCTTTGCAACCCTTTTCCTACCAATTCTAATTTCTCCATCACTCTTGGAAACACGAAAATATACACACTTTTTCATGCTCTTTTTAACTCAAATTCATGCAGTTTTGGTAAAATTATTGTCGAAAAATATATAATTACTATAAAATAATTATTTCGGACTTAAATTATTAACATAATGATTTTTAATTAATTTTATAATAAATTTTGATTAATTTGGATTATTTTCGACAAATTTGCACAAAGGGCGAAAAACAACTCGGTAGACACTGCTAGAAGTGCAAAATCGAGAAACAATTTGAAGCATGAAGGATAATTAATTTTTCAGCCTAAGACAGTCAAAATTATGTGTATTAATTCATAATATAATTATTTTAATTTATATCCAATTTAAATTGGGTTAAATAAATTATTATTAATTAATTATGAAAAGTGGCCCAGTTGAGCTGAACCGAGAAAAACCGAATCGACTGAGTACTAGGCAGCCCAAAAATGTCCCATATGTTGACCCAATCAGCTTACTTGGCTGATTAATTAGCTTGCAAAATGACCCTTGAAGACTTGTTCAAATTGCAAACAAACCCCTCCACTATTTGTGCCTTTATAGATTTGCCCCAACCTTAATATAGTAAGTTTGAAAACTTCAAACTTGCCACATGTGTGGTCGGCCATGGGATGGATCTTTGGCTGCTGATTTTCGCTATTTTTAGCAGCCCTATCACCCTATAAAAACCCCCATTGGCTGCTCATTTCACCACACCATAACTTTCTCATCTCTTCTCTTCTTTCTCAACTTTCTCTCTTTATTTTTCCATCTGTTTTCCTTTGTCCTCTTGCCGATTTCACCTATTGAAAAAGAGTCATTTATCCATCATTTGGAGCAGTATTCAAGTGTTCATAGAAGCCTTGGTTCGAAAAGAATAAGTGAAGAAGAAAGAGCAGAACAACCTAGCCAAGCCACGAAGAAACACCGGATTTGCTTCTTGATCCCTATCTTTTTAAATTTTGTTGTTGTTATGATGAACATGTCTATGAATATTTATGTTTATATGATTTATTGAATTAATATGTCTTAAATTTAATTCGTGTTAGGCTGATTGCATTTCGTCTTCTTTAATTTATTAAAATTGTGTTTGTATTGTTATAGGCCTCGATAAGATGTTTGATTAAGTAAAACCATGACTAAGTTATTCTTGCATTACAATTGTAAGGTAACTAATGAATTAATTATTTAAACGGATTGAAATTGTAATTAATTGGCACGATATTAATCAGTGCATGTTTAATCATCTAAGGTAGCTGAGGGTTAAATTAGCAACGGTATCGAGTGATACAATTGCCTTGCATAACTTGCAAGGCTATTGTGATTAAACTATTTCAAGGTAGAAATACATTGTTACCTCACATAATCTTTTATGTGCTTATGTGATTAAATTAATTGTTTGAATTGGCATAGAGATATGTACAAGAGATTAATTTTAATTTCATAAGTATGTATGTGCATTAACACATTTGCCTTTTAAAGTTTGTTTAATCGGTTGAATTGACATAGAGATATAGTCAAGAGATGAATGGATTTTTGTAGGTAAATGTGTTCATAAGTTAGCAAATTACCGAGTTGCTGTGAATTTATTCGTAACAACATAAACATGAGTTTAATAATTCTAAGTTAAGAAATGTAATTAATCTAACACAATTATGTCATCTTGATTAAAATCAGTTTTTGAATTTGTGCATTAGAACTTTATTTTATTTATTTTACTTTGTTTTCTAGTTTTTAATCATTTCTCAAATCAAAATATTTTTCTTCACTAAAATGCTTTAAATTGCATTCATAAATAATTCTTTTCATAGTCCCTATGGATACAATAACTCGACATTTACTTGTCATTTTATTACTTGTTGTGATTGTGTACACTTGCACATTTTCGTCATTCCACCCCTCCATTATACATCACCCAAAGCCTTTTCACTTCTATCTCGCAAGAGGTTTCCATAGTCCACCATGTTTCAAATCTAAATCCATCCCTTCTTTTGAGCATCCCTTCAATTTTGGTTTGTAAAACAAAGGGCAATGGTCCGAGAAAGAGTAAGTCAAATGTCGCATTGTGAATTTAGGGAATAACTTTAACCATTCTTTGTTTGCAACCTCTCTGTCAAGCTATTCTTTTATATTTGTTGCTGTAAGATTACCACGTTACCATGTAAACCACCTTCCAGCATAACCCACATCTTCAAGTCGACAATCATTAAAAATTGTCCTCAATTCTTCCATTTGACCTTTATCCCTTGGTAAATCTCTTTCCTTTTTGAAAGCATATAAAATCTCATTAAAATCCCCACAAATCAGCCAATGTGAATCATGTTCTCTCCCTAACCTCCTTAGAATATCCCAAGCCTCACTTCTCCCACGAGCCTCTGGTGCATCATAGAAATCAATCAATCTCCAATTTGCCCTTACTTCATTATCTTCTATATTGACGTCAATTTGATGTTTGGAATAACTTCTTAAACTGATCGCTACTTCACTTTTCCAACCAAGACTTAACCCCCTCTCGTTCCCATTGCTGGAACATCAATACAACAATTAAACCCATATTGTCGTCAAACTCTTTCCATCCGAGAATTATTTAACTTTGTCTCCATAAATAAGACAATTCGAGGATTATAAATTGTCAGCATATGTTGAAGTCTTCTAACACCCTGTGGACTCCCCAATCCATAGACGCTCCAACTTAAGATTTATATTGTGTCCAGCTGGCTTACCTACTGGCAGTCACCGATATCTGATTTTTATAATATGTACCTCTCTATTCCCCTTGTCCACCCTCAGCTCTATTCAGAAATCTATCTAAGATATGACTTTCTAACATAAATCTCTTCTTCCCTTCTCCGTTCTCTAAGGGAATCTCTTTGATATCCTCAACCATATCCTCCTTCTCCCCATCGCTTTGCCATATTACCCCTTTTCCTTTTCCTTACTGCTTATCTCCTTTGATGTTAAGTCCCAAAGTATTACTAATAAACCCCAATTCTTATCACAAACCAAAGCTATGAATTCCTCTTTCGTTATTTCGAACATCTTTCTTACCAGCCCTTCCCCCAAAAGTTCGCCCTATATTATCTTCCTATAACCAAACGCTTGGAATAATGCTCGCCCTCCTAGATTGTGCCCTAAGTGAAACATCCCATCCATATTCCACTTATTTCAACCTTAGGTTAATCCTTTTCTAACACAATTAATCTTCATGCCCTAAACATCCACAAAGAAAGCAAAATAAAGATAATTTTTCATAACGAAATCTTACAAATATCGAATCTAAATGGGGAATCAGAATTTTCTTTTTCCTCTTGAGTGGTTTTTAATGTCTATCTGAACTCTAATACGCATGAAATTCCTAAAACCTTGACTAAGCTATTTTGTATCATGTTCCAAAATTTTGCCAATAAAATTTCCTAATAATTGCGCCACATGATCAGTAAAAAAACTTAGTGGAAGGTTATGAATTTACACGAATAATCAGAAAAAACTAATGGAACAAAACTCGGATCCTCACCGTTTTTTAGTTTATAAAGGATAAGAAGATGATTATTAAAATTCCAAGGTGTTTTACTCATCACCTGCTCTAAATCAACCTCATAGAAAAATCTAAACAGGTACCGTTTTTCTCCAAGTTTAGAGATTTGAATTCCCCCCAACAGATGCCATAAATTAGCCATCGTGTTCTTCATAGCCAGAAAATTAACCACGCTTTCTGTGAGAACACATCCGAATAAGCATAAATCATAAAGTGGTTCTTGCGGTCCTTCCTCTGTTGCGAATTGTAGCCCTTCGTCTTCTTCCTCATCAAGATTTAGGTTTGCCAAATCATTATCCACTAACGCCATCTCAATCCACTAAAACCAAATTAATGTATCTTGGATTGCAATCGATGAATCTTGGATTCTTTATAGAAGCAGTTTTGTGAAATCAACCTGTACAAAAAAACTTTCTCAAAAGCGTAAACTTTATTGTCGGCAAAGAAAAAAGCGATAAACACAAACCGAAAAAACAAAATCGTAACCCTGGACTTTGCTAGACGAAAGAACGTGTCACTTATCGGGCAGACTAAGTAAAGACAAAGTTAAGCAATACAAAAAAAATATTATGAATTTTTTTCAAAAATAAATATTGCATTATTCTTGTAAATTTAAGTATAATATATTTTTGTATGTGTATTTAAAATATTTCACATATAAATATAATTATATTTGAAATAATTAATTGGTTCACTTATAAAAATATCTGAAATATCATACCCATAATGTAGATGAAAAACAATGATATTTTAAATATTTTACATATTAAAATAATAATTATATTTAAAATAATTATTTCATTTATAATATTAGAAATCCATACCCACAATACATTTGGAGAATATAAATATTTGACATATAAATATTATATATAAAGAAAAATATATCAAAAAATTAGTTGATGTTTTTATTATATATAAAAGAGTTATTAATTTCAAGTATTTTTAACATAATGATATATGTAAAATATATATTTTATTATATAATTATATAATTATTATTTGATTTTATGAATAAAAGAGTTATTAATTAAAAGATTTAAAAGATGAATTAAAATAAAAAATTTAAAACAATATATTTATTAATTAAAAATTAAAAAAAAGCTTGAAACAACATAAAATAAAAATTACAAATGTGTTTTGAAAATGAGAATTGAACAATCGAGAATTTTTGGAAGAGACAGTAAGAAGTTATCGAAAATTGTGTGTGTGTGTGTGTGTTTTCTAAAAATTGGGTTTAGTGGACAAAACAAATCCCTTCATCACATGTTTCGATAAAATAGATTGGATCTATGTTGAATTGCAAAGGTACATGTATTAATCAAATAAATGAATTTTGTTCTATTCTGATAAGCCAATTATGATTGGCTTTGAAACAATTCATTGCATTGATATTTATCAAACCCAATATCAATAAAACCATTTTACCCTCGTGAAAGTAGGGTACTCCAAATTAGGGAGTCCAAGAGTTTTATAAAACGTTTTGGTGGAAAAAATGTGAGTGAAAGATCACACTGAATTGAATTGGGTCCATGAATCTAAAAAATAGTGAGAATTATTAATCTCTCTCAATTTGAAAATCCAGGATTTGAATTGATGTCCTTTCATTGATTCCTCCTAAATTGCAATTATCTATCCTAAATATTTCATTTCAATTGGAATTTGGTTATTCATCATGTATGAGGATCCCCGCTAAGTATCCATGGCTAAATGGTTAAAGCACCCAACTCATAATTGGTGAATTCATAGATTCAATTCTTACTGGATGCACGCCAATGGAACCCTCCAATAAGTCTATTGGAATTGACTCTGTATTTATGGAATTTCATCATCTATACTAACGAATTCGTGTGGTATATTCATATGGGTCTTAAGAATGAAATTATTATTTAACCATTTAACTAAGGAAGTTAAAAATATTAATTAAAAATTAAAAAATCTTAAAACAACATAAAATAAAAAAGTACTAATGTGAGTGGGAGATGAATTGAACCTAAGACTCAAAAATAAAATCACTATCATTTAACTATCTAACTAAACAAACTAATTATATTAAAAGAAGTCAAAATTTGCTACTTAAAGGAAAAACGTGTCTAGTTGGGCGCGCTTTCTTACCAGTTGTATAGAAAGCACACCCAGCTGAATACGCTTTCACATACTCTCCTAAAAAACGATCGATTTCCTTAAATTTTCAAAAAATCAACCTATTTGACCAATAAACATTTTTTTTTGGCATATATAGCTAATTTAACCATTAATTCACTTAACTTACTAAATGAACAAAAGACACTAACTTATCCAATAAAAAATTATATCGATTATAATGGAATCTTATTTATGCTAATAATAAACCCCCAAAAACTATATAGTGTGGGTCAATAAGAGTGAGCAAATCTTGATTTGACTCAAATAAATTAAATTATTTTTTCAAATTTCTAGTTAAACGAATCGAGTTATTCGAGTTAATTTAATTTTTTTTTGAATTTTAATTTCGAATAAGTTTAATTTTCGAATTCAAATAATTCAAATAAATCAAATACCAAACTATAATATTTTATATTTTTACCCAAAACCCTCAACCTTTTTTACTTTCTCCCCAAAACTTTTACTCCTCTCCCATCCCACCCCCATCTACTCCAAACACATTTTTTCCCAAAAGTTTTTTGAATATTTTCTCCCGTTTACTTTCCCCAAAAATTTTATTCTCCCAACCTCATCTTTTTATTTTGCCCTAAACTTTTACTTTTTACCCTTTACCTTTAAATAAAAAATCATCCAAATTTTTTAAATCTAAATAGTAATAATTTTTAATTATTTCTGTCAATTTTTTAATTTATATCTACAATTTATATTATTAAATTAAATTTTACATTTTATACTATTTATATTATTGAATTGTTTAATCATATTAAATCTTTATAAATTTATGTTAAAATTAAATTATTGATGATACCATAAAATATTCGTGTTAAAATTTTATATTGGTATCAATTTCACATTTTATCTTTAAGATATATTTTATTAAAAATAACATTTTTATATTTAATATATTTTTAATTTCAAAATACATAGTGATAATAATTAGAAGATAATTGAAACAACTAAGTAAGCAAAGATGCTAACATAGTGACAATAATTAGAAGATAATTGAAACAACTAAATAAGTAAATATGCTAACTCATATATAAAAAATTAATAAATAAATTATGAGCATATGAAAGTTAGTAATAAATTTAAATATTTGATTCGAATTCTATCTTACTCGACTCGATTTATAAATATTTCAAATCAAGTTAGAATGATAAAATAAAATCAACTCGATTAATTCAAATTTTTTTAATTTAATTCAATCCAACAATTACCCTTAAAGTCAAAGATTAAATTGGCATGGACAAGATCCATTTTCTGGCAAAATGCCCTTAAAATTATAATGTGAAGATTGGACATATTCGAAATATGTGACTATGCTTCAAACTTCTGTACTCATTGTGAGTGCCTATTAATTTTTTCTTTTTCTTTGATCATAAACACTATCCTTTTGAGTTGCACTAGTAAATGGCTTTAATGGAGGAAATGGCTTCGTATGTCATAGTTGACTGACCTAACAAAATAAGTTTAGTTCATATAAAGGGAAAATTTCTACAATCAACTTTTACTGGAAAAAGGAAAAAGAGAGAGAGAAAGGATGGTTTTCTCAACGGTGTTAACATCAGTTCCAAATCTCTACCTTACCAGGAAACCCAAGGATATTCACATCCCAATTCGATGCCTATCGTCACCATCTGTATCAATTTCAAGTGAATCAAATTTGACCCAGTTCGATTTAAAGGCTTACTGGGCTACCCTTTATGCAGAAATCACTCAAAAGCTTGAAGAAGCAATCCCAGTGAAATACCCAGATCAGATCTATGAAGCTATGAGGTATTCTGTTCTTGCAAAGGGTGCTAAGCGAGCCCCTCCTGTTATGTGTGTGGCTGCCTATGAAATCTTTGGGGATAATCGACTCGCTGCTTTCCCTACTGCTTGTGCTCTTGAAATGGTTGCCTCCTCTTTTCCCATTTATCCAATTTCCTCTCTATTCACATGATTTGATCTGATTGTTCTTTAGTAACCACGCTTAGGTATCTGCTTTAAGGAATATGGTGTAAAACTTTGGTTGGATTACTTTATCTAGTTTTAATTCTATAAATTTTTATGAATCTTCCCTTTATGAAGCTCTAGTAGCTGCAGCATGTAATATCAAGCATTGGTTACTTTCTTCATAGAGTTTAATTTTTAGAGAATCAAAAACTAGAATTAGTGTTGATTATGAGAAAAGGTAACCTTTTCCCGAATGGTTTTTGGATTGTTTTTGAATGATTATATCAATGTTCAAATTAACATAAAATCTCACATGGAATGAGAATATAACCCTGGTGCAGTATACTTTTGAATTTGTGGTCCACTGAATTCAATCTTGGTTATAATTGATAAACAAATGGATCAGGATTTTATCATATTTATAACGAGAATCACTGTTTGACATTGAAGTAGGAAGAGTTATCTTTTTTTCTGAAGATTGCTGGGATTATGTTTGCGCAATATCATTTGCCTAAACTGAGTACAAAACTTAATTCAGAAATACAAGAAAAACAATTCATTGCTTTGTTAGAACACTCTTGAAGATTCACTGGCCATGGAAGTTTGTTTTAATATGTAGTATTCTTTGTTGCTAAATCAAAGAGATGTCTGCAAGTTGTTCTATTTAAACTGACGTTGTCTTTTATGTTGTCTGTATGTAGTTTAAATCGGTACCAGATGATCATAAGTGCAGGTTAGAACTGAACTTTTTTCATTTTTACAGGTTCATGCTGCTTCATTAATTCATGATGACCTTCCTTGCATGGATGATGCTCCAGAACGCAGAGGCCAACCTTCGAACCATAAGGTCTTTGGTGATGACATGGCGATCCTTGCTGGTGATGCACTCTTCCCTCTTGGCTTCCACCATATTGTCATGCATACGCCTCCTGAACTTGTTCCTGAATCCCGGCTCTTGCATGTGATTGCTGAGATAGCACGCACTGTGGGGTCTTCTGGCATGGCTGCTGGGCAGTTCCTAGACCTCAAAGGCGGCAACACTGTTGATTTTATCCAAGAGAAAAAATACGGTGCAATGGGTGAATGCTCTGCAGTGTGTGGGGGATTGTTGGCCGGTGCCAAAGATGACGAGATAGAAAGGTTGAGGAGGTACGGGAGAGCTGTGGGTGTATTGTATGAAGTGGTGAATGATGTTTTACTGTCAAAATTGACAGAAAAAGAAGGAACCGAGGGGCAGGAAAAGAAAGGTAAAGGTTATGTGAGCTTGTATGGGATCGAGAAGTCGATGGAAATTATAGAAGAGCTTCGAAGCAAGGCTAAGAACGAATTGGATGGCTTTGAAAAGTATGGTGACTGTGTGGCGCCACTCTATAGCTTCATAGATTATGCTATTAATAGAGGTTTCAATGTTAGTGACTTGAGTCAATGATGTGCTTTTTTTTCATGTTGGTGAATTTACATTGACGATTGCTGGTTATTGACCCGGTTAACATCAGTGTGTTTCTTGAAATTTTCTAAAATACATCATATGCAGAGGTACAAGAATAGCCATGTCAACTTCCTTTGTCTGAAATGGGCTGATGAATTTGCTTATAAGCCTTGCTATTATCTGGAAAAACCATTAACAGATCTTAAAAACCTCTTATAAAAAGGAAAAAGAAACAAAAGCATAGGGTTGACTTTCAGTATCAACTTGTTCTTTTGTAGGGTTTGTCCAAGCTCGAAGTTTGAACAAAAAGTATTAAGTTTAAAAAATGAGACAGATTTGAAGTAAAAATATTAAGTCTAAAAAATAAAACAGATTTAAAGTATGGATAGGGATTGGACTCTAGACTCTTAAGATTTGAAGTCATGTTTATAATGTGTTATTTTGTCCTTTTGTTTTATAATGTGTTGTGTTTTTTGGAGAATATTTTATAATGGTAATTATTTGATAAATTGTTGGTGGGGTTTTATAGATTTCACAGGATGTAATAAGTAACATATTTATTTATATAATTAATTTTTTTATTACACTCTATAATACATTTGTCAAACCCTTAACATGTTTGTGAAGTTTTTTCTAATGGCGTGGTATTAAATAATTTTCTATTTTATAATCAGCTAAATTGTTTATGTTTAGAAATTTAATGGAAATATATATAGAACAAATAATATAGACGAACTTAAAAGGGCTTGGATTGATTGCTTAAAAGATTAAATTACCCTCAAATAATATAAATTTATTTTAATTATAGAAGAGCATTTTGTAATTTTCTAATTGAGTTGGTGAACCAGTTGAGGGTAACAACTCAATAAAACACTTAATAAATAGTAAGTATATAGATAGATACACAAATCTATGAAAATTTAGAACACGGATATAAGTTATTAAAGTTTCAAATAAAAATTAAAAATTGCTTTAGTTCAAATGGTAAATAAAAATGTTTTATATGCATTGTGTTCTTAGTTCAAATCTTATTAAGGATAATTTTGTATTGATTTATAAGAATATAAGAAGACAAAAACACTCACATTATCATATAACTTTGCAAACACAACCGGTTTTTGGTTATTCCCTAATTGAGTTGGGACTCGATTGATGGGAAACACCAACTTAGTAAAAGATTTAATAAATAGTATACAAGTATCAATACACAAATTTGGTGAGAGAAAACACTTTATGTTAAAAGTTAACTTTTTACTAAAATTTATTTATTATTGCTGTAATAGTAAAAAAATTGTTTATAACTTTTATTAAACACAAGTTAAATCCCTATACATGTTAATTTTTACTTCTTTTATTTAAAAACTATATAAAAGTATGAAAACACAAAAAGGCCATCAAAATAATAATAATCATTTAATAAAAGGGATGGTAATAATTTCCTAATCGAGTTGGAATGCAGTTAAACCGTAACATTAACTCAATCAGGGGTTCTATTAATAACATATATATTATTAATACCATGCATGAGTCTAGCTTGGCTCATGAACACCTCTAAGTATAGGTAAATGTACTGAGCATGTCCTATTTGTTATACATCAGTAATCATCGACCCGAGTCCTAGAAAGGATCTATCTCGACTTGTGACCCAGATAGGTCCCACTAAAAGATTGAGTGTGAGGCAAACCACGAGAGGACATCAAAGCGAGCTCGTGGACCCAGCTTGCAAGGTAAAGCCAAGGATCCAGCTCGCAAGGCTAGGCCGCAGATCTAGCTCGTAGAAACCCAAATATGGCTACAGTCTCAGCTGATATACACCTAATGAGCTTGTAGAAAGGACCACGTGCTCTGCAGGCCACCCAAACACGTGTCTAGCAAGCATAGAGCCCACTCAGAATGTTAGTCCTAAGAACAGAAAGGACCACATGCTCTGTAGACACGTACCCAGCAGACCTAGAGTTCGCAGAGAATGACAGTACTAGGGACAAATAATGTCAGTACTAGAGGCAGCAAAGTCAAGACAAAATAGTGGATCCCTATCATGAGCTGTAATAGCATCTATAACAATATGTATAAATACCCGAACACTCCTATCAATAACGCACGGGAACATATTACTCAACAAATGGTACGGTGAGCGTGGATCAAACACGCGATCTTTAGATTTTTTAGAATATGATTAAGCATTCTTCAGTTTTCGAAGCAAATGGCTTACTCGAGTGAAAATTTCCCCTTCAACTCTTTATTAAGATAGGTCGGAGCGTCAAGTTCTGGTGACTGGTACAATGAAACAAACTTATTTGCTAGGTGGTTCAGTGATAGACCAGAAAATCTCGACAATATAGTCTATTGGGGAGCTTCTAGCCCTTTGGACTTCAATATCTCTACCGATCAAGAGTTGTCACCTCTCAACCAAGAGGCACCCCCGTAGCAATTTCTAGCCCTTTAGGAGCAAATGAGGTTTATGATGGAACAGATGGCTACTCAGGATGCACGGTTCGAGCAACAAAAAGCTTTTCAACATGAGTTGTAAAGAAAGGTGCATTCTGATAACTCCGACTTTCAAGATAATGAAAACACGCAGGACAAGGCCCTAGGCATGCAGATCAAAGAATAACAAAATGAAATGGATGAGTTGCGCATAGACATACTGGCGTTACACCCTAAATCGTAGGACATGGATTGGTTGTTTTGTTCCAATAACCCATTGACCTTTGAAATCGCAGCGATAAACTTTGACTTCAAGGCCCCGAAAGATATGTTCAAGAGAAGAAAGGACCCATGAGCTCTTCTGATGCAGTACAATGGCTACATGAATGTACTGGGAGCATCATATGCAATGAAGTGCAAAGCTTTTTCCATAATGCTCAAAGGGAGTGCCAAAGATTGATACCTATCCCTTCTATAGGGTTCAGTTCAAAACTTCTCACAGTTGAGATAGATGTTCTTGGGTAGATTCAGAGCCCACGGAGCGATCATGAATATGCCTATGGGACTCATGTCCATAAAACAAAGGGGCGAGTCCCTTCTAGATTATGTGAAGGGGTTCTATGCGGTGACCCTAAACACCAAAAACTTGGAGAACCAGTGGGTCATAGATGCCTTTATCATGGGAGTACAAAATGACCACGTATAATATTCTTTCACGGATAATAGACTGTAAAGTCTAGCTAACCTTTACGAGTGAACCCACAAGTTCACAGAAGTAGAGGAAATCAAAAGAGTATCTTGTGCCAGGAGTCAGAAAGTTCAGAAACAAGGAAGGACCTTGTAGCAAATGGGGCCCCCTAGCCAATCACTGCGAGTAAAAAATGACATGCCACAAAAGAGTCAGGCCCAAGATAACACACTCAGGGCTCCCCTGAGACCTCAGCAAGACCACACCAAAAGATATGTTCCTCAGGGAAGGTATGAAGCTTACACCCCATTAAATGCTACCTGAACCTACATTCTCACTCAAGTTAATAGCCTTGGAATCCTACCCAAGCCACCCCCGATGAGGAGCATTGGGAGAAATATGAACTCGAGGGACCGATGCGCTTTTCACAACGACATGGGGCACAAGACCGAGGTTTGTTTCACGCTAAAAGATATATAGAAGAGGTGGTTTGAAATAGCAAGCTCCCCGAGTTCGTAAATTAGAATGGTTCGCAGTAGGTTCAGAGCTCGCGCAGCGATCCCAAGGGTAAGTAAAAAGTTAAGGGCACCATCCATGTGATAATAAGTATAGACGAGGATTGGGCAGGTTCTAATACAAATATGAGGGTACACATGCAAAGTGTAATGTCGGTTAGCACTCCCAAGAGGCCAGGTAGCAGGAGAAGTGGAGTGTGGAATTTGGTGACGACGAGGAACCTGTCTGCAATAAATAAGGTAATGATCCGATGGTGGCCTCCGTAACAGTCGCGAGTTTTGAGGTTAAAAGAATATTAGTGGACAACAGAAGTGTGGTAGAAGTGTTGTATTGGGACATATATCAAAAGATGGAGCTAAAACAACATGTGTTGTCCAAGGATAGTCTGTTGTACGGTTTCATGAATCACCTCGTTGAGGTGAGAGACTCAATCACCTTACCAGTCACCTTAGAGGATAACGAGTACACAACTGCGTAATATGTTCGGTTCTACGTGATAAACCATACAATGGCATATAACGCCGTATTCGGAAGGCCAATAATGAGGATGGAAAAGATGGTGGTTGCAACATTCTATATGAAAATCAAGTTTCCAAAAAAGATTGGGGTTGGATTCATGCGATCAGATTAGTGGACTACAAGGTAGTGTCATAAGTTGTCTATTAGGCAAGCGAGAGAGCCTGTGGCCGAAGGGCAAATTTCACAAAGACCTGAATTGGCAAGTCAGGTTCTTGATTTAGATAGTTTGGACATGAGAGATAAGCATAGAAGCAAAAAACCTGAGGCCACTGACACACTGAGTTTCCGTAACTATTTTGTGATGGTGAAGAAAGGACTGTAAAAATTTCTTCAACATTGGAAGAAGAAGAAAAGAGTGTATTGATCTGATGCTTGAGGAAGAATTTAGATGTTTTTGCCTGGTCTGCAGCAGACATACCGAGTGTGTGGACCCCCAAGTAATTGTGCACAAGTTGAACGTGCTCCTGGAGGTGAAGCCAGTAAAGTAAAATAGAATAAAGTTCACGCCACAAGTGGTGGAAACGGTGAAATAAAGGGAGCTAAGCTGTTATTGGCAGGGTTCATCAGAGAAATGGAATATTTGGATTGGGTTTCGAATGTAGTAATGATGAAGAAGGAAAACGACTAATGGAAAATATGTATTGACTTTACGAACCTTAACAAAGTGTGCCCTAAGTACAATTTTCCCTTACCCTCGATTGAGCAATTAGTGAATGCCTCTGTAGGTCACATGGTCATGAACTTCATGGACGCTTTCTTAGTATACAATCAAATTCTGTTAGATCAAGGTGGCCAGGAAAAGACAATCTTCATCATTGAAAAGGGCTTTTTTGCTATTGGGTCATGCTATTCAGCCTCAAGAATACAAGAGTAACCTATCAAAGACTAGCAAACAGGATATTCAAGAACCAGATAGGTCGCGGGCTCGAGGTCTACGTGGATGACATGTTAGTAAAGACCGAGTTGATAAGGGAACATGTCGAAGCCTAAACAAATTGGAATTCATTTAGCAACTGATTTTTTCTTCCATTTGAATTCAGAGACATTTGCAGTCCTAAAGGCTCACAACATGAAACTGAATCTTGAGAAGTGGAACAGCCTGATTTAGACCCTAATCGAAACGGTGGTTTTGAGACCACGAATCTGAGTCAGAAAAATATTTAAAAATTATTTTATATGTTCATTTTGTGTGAATTTACATCTTTGAAATTTTCGTGCTTAAATTTTATCGTTTGAATGTTTGATTGAATAGAGGACTTAATCGCGTAAAATAAAATTTTAGTTGTTATTTCTAAAAAGGACCGAATTGTTAATGGCTTTATTAATGAAAGCCTTTAAGTTGTAAATAGCCCACTTATTTATTAGTGGGACGGTGGTAGGCATAAATTATATAGTTTTTATATTATTTCATTAAAGTTATATGTAAATTAAACTTTAATTTATATATATATATCATAAAGCATAAAAGTGAAAGCCATTTTATGTTCATTGACTTATTGAATGGACGACTAAGGGCTTATCTTATATGGCATTATTATAAATTTAATAAGGTTAATTTACGAAACCAATAATATATGTTATTATAATATAAAGAATAACATAAAAAAAAAATCAAAGCCATTTATGTGTTCATTCTTTATTTTATTGCTGAAACTAAAACAAAGAAAAGAAATAAAATAAGTTAGGGTTCGACCATCTCTTAAGCTCAATTAAGGTATGTGTTTAGCTCAGTTTTGGATAATTTTTACGTTTTTGAGATCGTTGCTAAGTAATCTACAAGACCCATGCTTAAATTTTTTATTTTGATGAATAGTTTGAGTTATGCGATTGATGAGAGCTTGTGATTTTTGTTGTTTGATGATGAAATATGAAAGACATGTTTTAGATTAACATGTTTTGTATTGGAGATTTTGATGATTTTAAGTAATTAGGACTAAATTGAAAAAATAATAATTTGAGGGACTAAAATGTGAAATAAATTAAATATATGGGCTTGTATGAACATGGGAAAATTTGGCCTAACGTGAGTGTATTGAAATTTTGCATACTTTGTGTTTTGTGCAAAAGAGACTAAATTATAAAAATTGTAAATGTTAGGGGAAAATGGTAATTTGCCCATTTATGTGTTTTTGGACTAAATTGAATGAAAATATGTTTGAATGAGCTTAATTTGAATATTCTTAGATCAAGAACCATAGAAATTGGATTTGGATCGGGGGAAAACGAAAGTTGTCGACTAGTCGTCCCGTTCCGTTTTACATCGTCCGAGGTAAGTGTATAAGCAAATAGAGATTGTTAATTCTAATTATTTATGAGTTTATAAGCTGAAATTAAATTATATGAGATTTTATATGTGAATGTCGAATGTGATTATCCTTGGGAACAATGTTTATGAAATAGTTTCGACCGAGTTATGACGTTCGAAAGCCCTATATGGACCTTAAGAATAGCTAGGATACATATGTCATGACATAGGATTCCGATATATGATGTGCGAGTAAGACCATGGCATCGATATGTGACTCCGATATATGCGTGCGAGTAAGACCCTGTCTAGGACAATGGCATCGATATGTGATTACATGTAAGACCACGTTAGGGACGTTGGCATTGTACGATATATGTGTGATTATCCGAGTGTCCTATCCAATTCCGATTGGTTCATCGGGCATCGATAAGTTGGGATCGAATGTGCAAAATGAGCTAAAATGATCAAGTATGAATTGGTTTATTACCTACTAGAAACAAGGTAAGTAAGTCATTAATGTGAACATGTGTATCTTGTGAAGTATATTCGACCTTTTCTATGTATATGCATATGATATTATATTTTGATTCATGAGTATAAGTATATGTATTCATATAATGGTATTTAGCTTTGAAATTGAAAGATATATTTTTCTTATATATGTGTATGTGTATTCGGCTACATAAAATAAATATATATGAGATTATTATCCTTTGAGATTATTATCCTTTTGACTTATGAATTTATGCATATAAGTGTAAATGTATTAGTTATGATAAAGATATTTTGGCTTGGAAATTGAATGATTGTTTGTAAAAAAATGTATATGTTCATTCGGCCATGAATAACCTACATGTGAAAGTACATATCAAATACATGAATTTGTAAGTTTAAGATTTAAAGTAACTACGATAGTATAATTTGGTTTAAATGATTTGATTATGCTATTAATTCATTTATTTGCTTATGACTTACTAAGCTATGAAAGCTTACACTGTGTGTGTTCATGCTTACCTCTGTTTTATAGATTTTGGATTCAAGTTACGAGTTCGGGAATCGTCAGAGGAGCTTATCACACTATCGACTGTCTTCGATATTTTATGAGCTGAATTCTTGAACTTATGGCATGTATAGGCTAGTTGTAATATGTTTGATTTTGGGATATGTATATAAAAGCCATGCGAAAATGGCTTGCTTAATTTATTAAGTTCAGTTTCAAGGTTTGGTCAAGATATGGTTATGTTGGCTTTGGTTTTGGTGATTTAATTATATATGACTATATGATCCGGTATTAAAGTAAGATAGTTTTTCATATAGTTAAAGTGAAGATAATATGGTATACAAATGTTGGATTTAGTATGTTTAATATTGAATGATGTTTTAAACTTGGTTGATTTTGGTCATGATATATATTTTTATTGGATTAAATGCTTGCTATATATGTGAGAAACATTTAGAGAAAGATTTAATGGCTTGATTTAAATTGTCAATGTTCAAAGTTATTATATAAGTGCATGATTAAATGTTTCGGTAAATGAGAAAATAATGGAAGAAGTTGTATTTTAAGTATGTTTTGAGCTAGTTAAGTTATGATTATGCTATGTAGGCTTGATATATTTGATAAAAGTGTGGGTTGTATTTGAATTGACTAGGATTTGGTTTAGTAAGGTGGTAAAATAATGGTTGCATATTTGGTTGTGTAATAATATTGTATAAATGGAGATTAAATTTCATACACTTTGTAATTGAAAAACATTGGTAAATTTGGAGTAGTGAAGCTATGTAATCTTTTTGTGGATGTGTTATTAGCCAAATGGAGGAAGCATAGAAATAAAATCTTGTATGTATGTTATGCATTATAGTAATATGCAGCATATGTAGAAGTTGAATGGTTTTATGTACTTAACATGTCTTAAAAGGGTACGGTAAAATTTTCCATGAGAATTAAGTCTCGTAAACATGTGCTTATGGTATGCTTTGAGTGGTACAAATAGTAGTGGATAATGAATAAGCATGTAATTAAAATGTTTATATTCAGTCAAAGTTTTAGAAAACGACCAAATGATTGGTAATAATTGTTAAAAAGTATCATGATGGTTTAATGCAAATTGGGTGAGTTGTTTTTGGGTTTGAATATTAGTTTTATATATATACATATTGCGCATTGGTAATAGTTGTAAATGATGTGATTGTTAGATAATTTTAGTTAATTGAGTAACATTTGAATCGTTTGTGAAGTTGATCTTTTTGGCCGTATAATCTAATGTTCCTAATAGATGTAAAATGCATTATTTGATTTGTTATGTGCATGATATATGTGATTAAAAATATAGATATTTATAACTCAAATTTTAGGTGTTCGAATATCATGGAATTAATGACCACATTGTTTAAAGTATATTTGAACGATTCAATGTTTGAATTAGTTAATGTTTTAAATATGTAATATTTGTGACTCATGTTAAGTGATGATATATTGATTTGGTTTGTTTTATTGATTACTATAATAGAAATTTTTAATGCATAAAAAGTGCCTAATGAATGCGTTAAGCTATGTCTTATGGTAATGCCTTGTAACCCTAATCCGGCGACGGATACGGGTTAGGGGTGTTACAAGAAGTGTGCCTTTAGTGTGCGAACTGGTAGGTTTTTGGGGTTTATGATTTCAGAAATGGAGATAGAGGTGAACCTGAAAATGATCAAAGTCATCATGGAAATACCTTATCTGTGAACCATAAAAGACATACAATGCCTCACAGGTGCATTCATAGTCAACCCCAATGGCAGCGAATGGGAGTACAGATTGTCATTTGGGTTCCAAACATCCAATAACATTGCTGAATATGAAGTCTTAGTATCAGGACTGCAATTAGCAAGCCAGCTAGGAGCAAAGGACCTGATTGTCCATATAGATTCGCAATTGGTGGCAGAATAAATGAATGAAGAATACGATGTAAAAGAAGTGGTGCTGAAAAAATATCACGCAATAGCAAGCCAGTTGCTCGCAGGGTTCGACAAAGCTTAAATTAAGCTGTTCCTTAGAAGCGACAACACGCGTGCTGATACTTTGTCTCAATTAGGATCCTTTGTTATCATCGAACAAAGAGAGGATCCTACTCAAGCATAGGGAGACCCCGAGCTATGATACACCGCAAGTATTATACATGGATCAGGAGGAGACCTGAATGACACTAGTAATTTGCACCCTCCAAGGTGAACTAGACAACTGAGACAAGAAGGAGCTCGTAAAAGTACAATGCAAAGCAGTGAGGTATGTCATCATTACAAATTAAAAATATTTTCCAAATTCCCAATATATTATTCGAATATTTGAATGTTGCAAACTCATCTGATTACACGATGAATTAAGACAACATATTTAATACTACATTTGATAGGTACACCCTTTTGGATGGTGTACTATATAGAAAGGGATTTTCGTATCCACTGTTACGGTGCCAATCACCACCTTAGGCTGAATATGTTATACAAGAAATCTACAAGAGGATTTGCGATGATCACTTAGGGAGTAGATTATTCACACAAAAAATCTTTAGGCAAAGGTATTACTAGCCTATAGTCCAAAAAGACGCACACCAGTTAGGTCGCATGTGTGATTCCTGCCAAAGAAATGCCAAAATTCAGCGACAACCATTGGAGCCTTTTCAAGTCATGTCAGGTTGTTGGCCTTTCGCAGCTTGGGGGGTTGATATCCTTGGCTCATTTCCTATAGCCATGGCACAAAAGAAGTTTATAGTAGTGGATGTGAACTAGTTCACCAAATGGATTGAAGTTGAAGCTTTGACAACTATCACAGAGAAACAGATGGAGTCCTTCCTATGGAAATTGATTCTCAGCAGGTTTGCGATAACTCATATGATTATTATGAAAAATGGTACACAATTCGAGGAAAAGTTTAAAAAATTATGCATTGACCTCCAGATAGCTTTAGCTCAAAGCTCAGTGAAAACACCATAGACTAATGGGCAAGTAAAAGTACTGAACAAGAAAATTCTAACAGCCCTCAAGAAAAAAGTTGGCGGGGCTAAGGGCGCATGGTTGGAAGAACTGCATGGAATTTTATGGGCCTTGTAAACTACAGCCCATACAGTAATGGGAGAAACAACTTTTTCACTTATCTACGGTGCAAAAGCTATAATCCCTGCAGAGATTGGTTTGAGGTTGCATAGAGCGCAACACTTTAATTAGGAAGCTAATCAAGAGGCCATCATGCTAAATCTTGACCTAATTGACAAACTCAGAGAGGCTGCTGAAATTAGAAATGCAGCACACACCCAATAAATAGCTTGCTACTACAATTCCAAGGTAAAAAATAAGCACTTTCAAATGGAAAATCTTGTCTTAAGAAATATCGAAGCTAGTCTACTGAATTGCAATTGGGAAAAATGGTTCCAAATTGGGAAGGGCCATACAAAGTTATAGAAAAAATAGGTTACGGAGCATATAAACTAGCAAGAATAGAGGGCATGGTTGTACTGTGAACTTGGAATACGCGACATCTCAAAAAGTATTATGTTTAAATCCTTATCCTGTGCATGAAGAATCTTTCCCTAACAACATTTGTGTCATACTAAGGCTCGCAGGATTAAAACTGTAGCCCCCAACACAGTTAGCAAGAGCAAAGCTCTCATTTGTCATAATAAGGCTCACAGGATTAAAACCGCAGCCACCAACACAGTTAGCAAGAGCAAAGCTCCCATTTGTCATAATAAGGCTCGCAGGATAAAAAATTGCACCCTCTAACATAGTTAGCGAGAGAAAAGCTACCAACTGTCATAATAAGGCTCGTAGGATAAAAACCGTAGCTTCCAACATAATTAGCGAGAGAAGAACTCCCAGTTGTCGTATAAAGGGTCGCGGGATTAAAAACCATAGCTTCCGACACAGTTAGTGAGAGCAAAGCTCCCAGCTCTTATAATAAGGATCATAGGATAAAAAACCACAACCTCCAGCATATTTAGCAAGAGCAAAGTTCCCAACTATCATACTAAGGCTCGCGGGATTAAAACCGTAGCTCCAACACAGTTAACGATAGCAAAGCTCCCAGCTGTCCAATTAGGGCTCGCAGGATTAAAACCACAGCCTCTAACATAGTCAGTGAGATCAAAGCTCCCAGCTATCATACTAAAGCTTATAGGATTAATATCGTAGCCTTCAACACAGTTAACGAAAGCAAAGCTCCCAACTGTCATAATAAGACTAGTAGGATAAAAAATCATAGGCTCCAACACGGTTAGCAAGAGCAAGCTCCCAACTGTCATACTAAGGCTTGCAGGATTAAAACCACAGCCTCCAACATAGTTAGCAAGAGCAAAGCTCCCAACTGTCATACTAAGGCTTGCAGGATTAAAACTGTAGCCTCCAACATAATTAGCGAAAGCAAAGCTCTTAGTTGTCATACTAAGGCTCGCAGGATTAAATCATATCCTCCAACACAGTTAGCGAGAGCAAAGCTCCCAGCTATCATAATAAGGCTCGTAGGATTAAAATTGCAGCCTCCAACACAATTAGCAAGAGTTACAAACTTTCAGCTGTCCAATTTAGGCTCACAGGATCAAAATCGCAACCCTTAAACAACTTGTGATCTCACATCTCCTGTAACGGCCCAAAATCTAGGTATTTATTTTTGTATTTTATGTTGCATAAATACATGTCTTCTTCGATGTTTGAGTGTCCTGAGAAGTGTTGGAGAAGTCCTGGGTTCAAGCTTTGACTTGTGCAAAGCTTTGTCTTTGGCTTAAATAAACCCTGTCTTCTGACAGTAGGGTTCTTAAATAAATATGGTTAGGTTGTGTCATAAAAAGGTTGCTGGTTCAAGGGATAGTAGTGTGTTACTGCAGCTAGGAAACTTGAGTTTGAGTCTTGTGGCACGCAAAGGGTGTTCTTTTTGCTGCTATGCCGTGTAAGAGATTGAATGATAGTGGGATACTAATGCTCGTGGGCGGTTGAGAGTGTTGGGGGAAGTGGGAAGTGTGTAGCCGAATTCAAGGAGGGTTTTGGGGAGAGATTTTAGGAGAGAATAAGGGAGGCTGAGGTGTGAGGTAGTAGCATGTCGAAAGTGGGAAGTCCATTGTGCAATTCAATCATAGGATTTTTGCTTCTAGTGCTGAAATAGTGTTTGAGTTTGGCTCTCCATTTCAGAAACGATTACCCCTTGTTGTTTTCCCTCCTTTTGAGTATTGCTTATTTGGAAGCTGAATACCACTTGTATCCATTCGGGTATTTTGGTTTTGCTCTCCTATATCGTAATGTGCTTGATCGACTTCTTCTCTCTTCCTCATTTTTCCTTATTTGGAATATTATTGTTATCTTTCCATTGCTCACATTCGGTTTTGTGTAGCCGAACACTTCTTCCATTGTAGCCGAATATTGTTTTGTTCCATCAATCTTTTCCCTACTTCTTCATTGTCGATTCTCTTCTACTCTCCCACTCTCTCGAGCCTTGGAGGATTACCCTCTCATCTCTCTCTCGATTCTGTTCTCTCTTCCCTTTCACTCAATCACTTTTTTATTGCTAAACATCGGTTGGTAAGTCTCTATTGTCTCTGCTCTTTTGGTTATTCTCTCTTCTTGTCCGTAGTGCAGATTTTTTTATTTTCTCTATTTGGTCATGGTGCCTTTGTTTTGGGTTTTAGTATTACTCATGGAGCGAGGGAGTTCACTAGGATTCCAGAAACGATCAGAATCTTCCTCTCGTCTCTCATTCTATGGTAACACTATTCTTTGGCATTTTATTGAATTGAGGCACTTTAGTTTAAGGTTCTTTGATCTTAGTCTAATACTCCTTTCCATTATTCTTGGGTTGGTAGATGTTCAACCATTGGGTATAAGCAACATGTTTAATGGATTCGCTTATCATGCAAATAATCACCAAGGTGTCTAATATCAACTTTCGTCAGCATTCTAGGCGGGCTTAAACCACGCGTTCAAGCAAGGCGATAATAAGTAATCTTTTGGAACAAGTTTTTGTTAGGGTTTCTTTTAACGCATGTGTTAGGTTTTTAACCGAAGTTGCTGTGGTATTAGGTTGGAGTGCACGTGGGCTATTTCACTCGTTTTCGCAACCATGTGTGTAACCACACTTATATATTCATAAATCGAAAAAAGCCGAAAACTGTGCTTGTTAACGCTATACGAGCGTCCTCACGCTTGTGTTGTATTCTGAACGCTCAAAACGAGGGCGTATGACCGTAGAGGCCACCATGAGTGATTTCATAGGCTTTGGCCAGTTGGGGCCACATAGGCCTTATTATGGGCTTTGGGCCCATTTTTATAGTTTGACCGTCAAGGTTGCACGGGTCATCCAAGACAATTGTGGACCTACTGTTGGGGCGGTAAGTACTTTTAGACCTCGTACTGATGAAATGACTATTATACCCCTAAAAGGTAAAATGACTGATATACCCCTATGGTATATTTGACTGTATTCGAGCATGACATTTTGCATTCAAGTATTATATTATGCCATGGCATGTTACATGGCGGTGGGATTGATATATTTGGAGGAAGTGTACTGTACTAGCAGTTTTGCTGCAAATTCTGTTTAGTGCAGCCGGTGCTATATTTGGAGTGTAAGGATGGGTGGGTCGATTATATCCCTACATAGAGTGCAAGGCTGGACGGAGTGGAGTGTAGAGGATGGATAGGTAGGACTTCTATTTGCATTGTTGATACTGTTACTGTAAAGGGCTAAGGCCAACATTGACACTGTTACTGCTATGGGCTAAGGCCCACACTGATACTAGACTATCACTGAAATGGGCTTAGTCCCAAACTGTACTTGACTGAGTTTGATTAAGGGATTACACATGAGTTTCCATAACTCACCCTTTTGCTTTCCTATGCAGGTAATCCTTAGGCGGGTCGGTGCTGCGAGGGACTCGATGGTGGTCACACGACTATTTTTTATACTGTTTCAAACTTTTTATCCCAAAGATATTTTATTTGGGTATTTGAAATGTAATAAGGCCTTTTTAAATTTTTACTCTAATATGGGGTTTGCTTACTTAAATTTATATTTGCTAG